>NC_092392.1:56023413-56254948 GCF_030028105.1 Mobula birostris | reverse complement strand
CTCTCTCCCCCCCCCTCTCTCCCCCCCCCTCTCTCCCCCCCCCCTCTCTCCCCCCCCCCTCTCTCCCCCCCCCCCTCTCTCCCCCCCCCCCTCTCTCCCCCCCCCCTCTCTCCCCCCCCCTCTCTCCCCCCCTCTCTCTCCCCCCCCCCCTCTCTCCCCCCCCCCTCTCTCCCCCCCTCTCTCCCCCCCCTCTCTCCCCCCCCCTCTCTCCCCCCCCCTCTCTCCCCCCCCTCTCTCCCCCCCCCCTCTCTCCCCCCCCCCTCTCTCCCCCCCCCCTCTCTCCCCCCCCCCTCTCTCCCCCCCCCCTCTCTCCCCCCCCCCTCTCTCCCCCCCCCTCTCTCCCCCCCCCTCTCTCCCCCCCCCTCTCTCCCCCCCCTCTCCCCCCCCCCCTCTCCCCCCCCCCCTCTCCCCCCCCCTCTCTCCCCCCCCCTCTCTCCCCCCCCCCTCTCTCCCCCCCCCTCTCTCCCCCCCCTCTCTCCCCCCCCTCTCTCCCCCCCCTCTCTCCCCCCCCTCTCTCCCCCCCCTCTCTCCCCCCCCTCTCTCCCCCCCCCTCTCCCCCCCCCTCTCCCCCCCCCCCTCTCCCCCCCCCTCTCTCCCCCCCCCCCTCTCCCCCCCCCTCTCTCCCCCCCCTCTCTCTCCCCCCCCCTCTCTCCCTCCAACTGAACTGAACTTTACTCATCATCGTAAGACTATCTATGTACCCCTAGACTCGAAGAAGCTTGGTTTTCATATATATTTCCACACTTACTTGTATATAATCATTGCTAACCTGTTTGATTTATCTGCATTTATATTACTGTATTGCGTAGTTACTAATAAGTACCATTGGTTAATAGCTATACTGGACTCCAAAGTGTTTTCCATTTCTGCTGGTTCTTTAACCTGTCACGGGGTACGTGACAGAGATAATATATAAACTGCTCAGTGTTTTCCACCTTTCCGATTTCCAGCGTCCATGGGTTTTGCTGTTCCCATCATTTATTTGCCTTCCCAATTCCTTTCTTCACCAGGCACCTGAATTTTAGTGCTTCTAGCACTTCTGCCTGGGAACACAGTGGCACAGTACTGCTCATACGCCGATTGTTTTACACCGCTTGGAAAAGCCAGCTGGACACTTCCATTCTCAGTCACCCCAGTATCTCTGATAATGGTTTTCCTTTTTATTTGTTTCTTATCATCAAATGTGCCAAGATACAGAGAAGAGCTTTAGTTTCGCATGTTGATCAGACAGATCATACCATATGTAATTACACTGAGCTGGTAAAAAAAAAACAGAACGTAGAATATTCTTTTGCAGTCACAAGGAAAATACAGTGAAGGTAGGCAAATAAAGTGCAAGGGACATTGAAGTAGAGCGGGAGATCAAGAGTGTTAGTGTGTGAGAGGTCTGTTTGAGAATCTAATAACAGTGGGATGGAAATTGTTCTTGAGTTTGTTGGTACTCGTCTTCAAACTTTTGCATTTTCTGACTGACAGATGGGGAGAAGAGAGAATATCGGGGGTAGAAGTGGCCTTGGATGATGTTGGCTGCTTTCAACAGGCAACAGGAGGTATAGATGGAGTCAATGGAGGGGAGGCTGGTTTGTGTGATCAACTGGTCAATCTCTACAACTCTCTGTAATTTCTTGCTGTCTTAGGCCAGAGCAGTTGCCATACTGAGCTGTGTTGTATCTCTCGACAAGATGGAATAGCCCTTCTGTTGTGGCATTGGAGAGTAACTCTTGGAGCATGCTGTTGTGGGGTTCAGCACCCCTCGGGTCTTCAGACTGCAGCATTCCACGGGCTGGTCTTTGAGTCTGCTTACCTACATCCATGGGCTTTTGCTTCCCATCAGAACGGCTCCCAACCCATTATCTCTCCCAGCCACCACCCGAGCCCCCAAAACCTGGTCCTTTCCCCAACAATTGAGCTTTCTGGTACATATCTCCATTGTTGCTCCAGCAGCCTACCTTCACCTAAAGACCATATCACCAAGGTTGTGAGGAGAGCACAGTGGGCCTCACATTAGAGCAGCTTCCTGTTACAACAGAGGACCTTTCTACCATTCTACCAACTGTTGACATCACCCCATCCAGAAAGGAGTACAGGTTTCTCTGCTGGGAGCCAAGTGAAATCATTCTCCTCTAACCTTATGAGCTGTTAATTTCCTTTAAATGAAGCTTCCTCCGCTCCTTCCAGTTTCTGCACACCCTTCCTTTCCTACTGCCCCCTTTCCACTTCCTTTTCCTCTTCATTTCCCTCTGCCCCACCTTCCAGCTGCGCGGCAGTTGAATGGAACTCTTCCAGATGTGGTTGCCATGCCCCCCACCCCAGATGCCCGCCCCACTGATCAATGCTGTTCCTCTTCTTCAGGAGCATCCTCCCAATGCTGATCGCCTCGCATTGGTCACAGCAGCAATGTTACCTGAAGCCTGTGGGCTAGTCCCGACCCCCACACCCCAGGAGAATCATCCACTGCCCTCCCAGTGCTGTCTGATATTAGTAGATCATAGTCTCCCACCCCTCTGCAGTTGACAGGTCCCTGTCTGAGTTCCTCGCTGATGGTAGTGGATTTTTCCCATGGGAACGTCTCACTCAGAACCTCATGTACAGACCCTAAACAGCTGGATCATAAGCCCAAGAGATTCTGCAGATGCAGGGAGTCCAGAGCAGCACACAAAATGCTGGAGGAAATCAGCAGGTCAGGAAGCATCTATGGAAATGAATAAACAGTCGGGGTTTTGGGCAGCTCCCCCCCACCCCCGCCCTGTCCCCCGACCTTCTTATTCTGGCATCTTCTCCCTTCATTTCCAGTCGTGATGAAGGGTCTCAGCCTGAAAAGTTGACTGTTAATTCATTTCTATAGATGCTGCCTGACCTGTTGAGTTCATCCAGTATTATATGTGAGCTGGTTAAACAGCTTCAGCCTGTTTCTCACTAATCCTTCCCAAACCCATCAATCCATAACCCATCGCCTGATCCTATCCTGGGGGGGGCTCACAAAGAGATCATTGTGAACAGAGGCGCCCATGAGTTTAGGATCAATGGGAGACAGGACTGCTGTGTGTTTAGGGTCAGTAGGACAAAGGGGGCTATGGGTTTAGGGTCAATAGGAGAAAGGAGCCTGGGATTTAGGGTCAATAGAAGGCAGAGACTTAGAGGTTTAGGGTCAATAAAGAACAGGAAACCTGCGGGTTTAGGATCAATGGGAGACGAGGTCCAAAGGGGTGAGGGTGAATGGGGACAAGGGACCTGTGGGTTTTGGGTCAGTGCGAGAGTCAGAGAACCTGTTGATATAGAGTCTACAGAACCCACAGAATATTTGATCCTGTAAACGTCAAAGCATTGAAACACCAGTTACTCTGTGTAGGGAATATTCTGAGGGATGAATGTGGGACCGGTCCTAAGGAAACGCTTGCTGCTCCAGTTCAATAAACCTACCAGGAACTTTTACATTCATCAGAACCAATTGACTCTGGGGTAACTTAGCTCAGAACTAAATTTCCCAAGTTGCGAAACATAGTCATCTTACTTGTAAAACAAGGCAGCAGTTGCGGAATTAAGAACCTTTAGCAATTTCAGTGTAATTTCCCAGCAACTCTGATTCATATCTTGAACTGCAAACTGATTTCTCAATAGCCTTCAGGATATCAAAGAAAGTGGCGTGATGTTTGAAGTTGTCCCACAGAGGGATATAACCAGAGACTGTTATGCCTAAGTCTGGGACATATCCTTTCATACAAATATTGAGTGCCTTTTACAGAAGTCAAGCCGAGTCTGGGTTTCAGTTTATCTGTAAGTGGAAGATTTTTCAGGGTGTGAGTGTTACTGACTAGTGACAGCCAGTATTTGTTGCCCAACCTCAATAACATTGCTCTTGGCTAGTGGTAAAGAGGTAGTACGCTTTGAATAGTTTTCCCTTTGTTCTGTCTGCTGATGACTGCCACTTTATATTGACAATATTGTCCTATTTTTGGAAACAGGTTTAAGTAAATCACATAACCATGAGGTAGTGGTTTGTTCTACCATGTGTTCCACTGCAGGGACACTAAACAAAGCAGATTAATTTCAAAATTGCCAGTCATTATGTTCTGTAATACAATACAATTTGGCAATAAGATGAAATTTGATTAATTCATCCCTGGGTTATTATTAGGAAAAAAAATGGTGCATTTTAGAAATAAAAAAAAAAAGGTACTGGAAGACCAGCCCGGTGTGAAGAGAGCAAGGGTTTAAATATTAGGCATGGACCGTTGGCTGCAATTGTAAGGGACTGCTGAAGGACAGAACGTGGTGAAGAGAGAGAGGACACAATATCCCATGGGCACATGCATAAATAGAACACAGGAGATGAAAGAGAATGATGCACGACAGGTTTAAATAGAAAATAGCAGGTTGTTAAGTGGCTGAAACAATATTAGTGAGAGGAACCTAAGCTATATTATTTCATTAATTTCTGGGCCCAGCATGTAAGTGTGATTACAAAGGAAACACACCAGTGCTTCTACTTCCTTAGGAATTTGCCAAGCAACTTTGATGAACTTCAATAGATGTGTAGTGGAGAGTATATTCACTGGCTGCATCACAGTCTGGTATGGAAACACCAATACTCTTGAGTAGAAAATCCAACATAAAGTGGTGGACATCCAGTCAAGATGGCACCTGCTTGCAACACTCCCACAGTTGACATCCTCTGGATAGACCATGAAACCATATATTTCACTTTTTTGTGTCTTTTACATTTAATTTTGGTCTTGAATGCAGTTTGGATATTGAGTGTTTCAGTGCTCTGCAGTCTCTGAAAGGGCTCTGGGATACAGAGACAACGTGTGTGAACCTTGTCGTGAGCAGGCTGCGAGCTGATGTTCCACTCCATTTGGCTGATTAAAGCTTCCATTGTTCACTGATTAAAGCAACAAGGGAGATTGAAACATCGAGGTGAATGCAGAGGGTGAGCGCCGGCTGGCTGCATTTGATCGCTGGTGGGATCGCTGTGCTACGGAGAGGGAAGACTGTCTTTTGATCGCTGGTGGGATCACTCTGCTACGGAGAGGGAAGCTGCCACTGTGCCCAGAGAACATTACCCAGGTTTTCTGCGTTTTGCATATGGTCTTGGATTATGGACTTTTTCAGTCTTATAGTTTTTATATTCTGTGTTTTTCACCCAATCTTTCTTGTTTTTTTTTGTACGCGAGCGAGAGGGATTGTGGGGCCAATGCACCTGTTTCATTTTTGTTCATTTTTTTGTGTGGGAGGGGGTATTTGGGAGTTGGTGATTGTGCTCCCGTTCTTTGTTTTTCTGAATCAGGAACCCCCACTACCCAGGCCATCCTCTCTTCTCACTACTGCCATCAGGAAGAAGGTATATGAGTGTCAGGATTCACACGATCAGATTCAGGAAGAGTCATTACCTTTCAACCATCAAGTTCTTGAAGCAAAGGGGCTAACTTTACCCAATTTCACTAACCCCATCATTGAAACACATTTTCAAGGACTTTTCATCTCATGTTCTTGCACTTATTGCTTATTTATTTATTATTCCTTTCTTTTTGTATTTACAGTTTGTTGTCTTTTACACTCTAGTGAATGCCCAAGTTGGTGCAGTCTTTAATTTTATTCTGTTATGGCTATTATTCTATTATGGATTTATTGAGGATGCCCACATGAATCTTGGGGTTGTATATGGTGATGTAGATGTACTTTGATAAGTTGACTTTGAATCATGAGCTTTGAACTTGGACAGATTTCTGCAGTGCATCCTGGGAATGGTAGACTGCTGCTACAGTGAGTCCTTGGTGGGCCGAGTGAATGGTTGCAGATGGGGTGCCTACCAAGTGGGCTGCAATGACTGGATTGGTGCTGAGCTTCCTGAGTACTGCTACATTGCAGAGTATTCCTTCAGACTCCAGACTTGAAGCTTGTAGATGTTGAACAGGATTTGAAAAGTTAGGGTGTGACTTCCTGATCACAGGATCCCTAGCCTCTGACCTGATCTTGTAGTCACATTATGTACATTGTGACTCCGGTTCAGTTTCTAGTTGATGGTATCCCCTAGGATATTGATAAGGGCCAGTTCAGCGATGGTAATGCCACTGAGTATCGGAGGTGACAGCTGGATTTGATCTTGTTGGATACTGCCATTTTTTGGCACTCATGTGGCACAGATGTTGCTTGCCACCAATCAGCCCAGGCCTGGACATTGTCCAGGTCTTCTGCATTTTACATGGACTGCTTCGTTATCTTAGAAGAGATTAATGATAATGATTAGCTTTATTTGTCAGGCATATGTCAATACACTCAGTGAATTGGGTCACTTGCATCAAATCAAGTCAGCAAGGATTGTGCTGGGCAGTCCGCAAGTGTTGTCACATTTCCAGTGCCAACATATCATGCCCACAACTCACTAACTCTAACCATATGTCTTTGGTTACGGTTAGGGAACGGGGAACCCAGAGAGAAGCCATGCGGTCACGGGAATAATGTACAAACTCCTTACAAACAGTGGCCAGAATCGAACCCACGTCAGTGTTTGCTGTAAAGTGACTGCTCTAACCGCTATGCCACCGTACTGCCCACAAATGGTGCTAAACTCCTTGCGGGAGGGTAAGATGGCGGCGCGACACAGCTCGCAGCAGCCACTCCGGTGGTGATGTCTGTTATTTGTCAAGTAGGGTGCCGTGCATAATCCTGATTTGATGGAGACGGACGTGAGAGCACGGAGGAACATCTGGTGAAACTTCTGAAATGCCCGCTTCGCTGCCGCCGCTGCTACTGTGTGGTCCGGAAAAGGCCCCGAGTCCTCGGCTTTGCTTGTTGTCCAGCGGCTGAGGCAGGGTCAAAGCGCTCGGCAGAGGATGGTGCTTGGAGAGGCTGTATCGGAGGGGCTGGTCAGAGGCTCGAAGTTTTCGGATAGACTCAGAGTCGACCGCGGTTGGGTGCTTCCAATGGTGCCGCATCGGCAAGCTGTCGGCGTTTGGAGGTTCATGGCAGGGAGAGTTTCTCCCTTCTGCCGCCTGCGTTAGATGATGAGTCGATCAGGACTTTGAGACTTTTTTTTTTACCGTGCCCATGGTCTGCTCTGTATCAAATTATGGTATTGCTTTGCATTGTTGCAACTATATGTTATAATTATGTTGTTTTGTCAGTTTTGGTCTTGGTTTGTCCTGTTTTTTTTGTGATATCACTCTGGAGGAACATTGTATCATTTTTTAATGCATGCATTTCTAAATGACAATAGAAGAGGACTGATTGTCCTCATTATCTAATCTAACCTAAACATTGTGCAAACTTCAGTGAACATCCCCACATCTCTGCTGATGATTGAAGTAAGGTCAACAATGAAACAAATGAAGATTGGTTGGGCTGCGGACGCTACCCGAGGAACTTCTGCAGGGAAGTTTGGTGGTTGAGATGATGATACTTCAACCACCATATCCTTTATTCAAAAAGAGTGAACTGTTAATTATTCCAACCAATGGCCTTCCCCCCCGATCCCCACTGACTCCAGTTTAACTAGGGTTCCGTGATGTCAACCTTGATTAAATGCTACATTGAAACCGAGGGGCACTTGATCTTACTTCATCCCATGCGTCCATGTGTGACTGCTAGCTGGGTGACTCAAACTGAGTTCCTGTAGGCAGTTTATTGCTAGACAAGAGGTTCTTTCCCTCAGTCTGCTGATGGTCAACAGCAGACTTGAAGGGCTATAATTGGCCCGGTGGAATTTCTCCTGCTGCTTGTGGGCAGGATACAGTTGGCAACTTTACACATTTTTCGGGTAGTTGCCAGTGTTGTAGCTGGTTCCTCAAGGTTGTTATAGCCGGGTGTTGTAATGGGGAAGAGCTCCCACTACCTATTAAATGTACCCAATGGTGTGCACCCCAAATAGCCTCTGACAACCAAGTCCATCTCCTGGCCTTCAGGTGTGGCTCGCTAATGGGGAAGGCTTTGGGAGTAAACCCTGAGGGAAAATTCCAGAGCTGGAGTCCCTAAGGCAGTCCTACGTTGAGCTCAACGCTGACTGGCAACCCCTGCGACACTTCTGGTGCCGAACTGTATCAGTCTCTGCCGTTCCTTTGGGTTCATCAGCAGGGTAGAAAGGGGGAGCTTGCTACATGGGAAACGGCTTGCTCTCCATATTGTACTGCCCAGGCTTGCATATCTAGACAGCTCGGACACAACATCCACGGTCAACCCTGATGACTGAGGCCTCAACTGTACTTGCTTAAGGGTATGGAAAGTTCTGGAATGCTGCTGGAGCCTGTAGATATTGCTGTAGCCAATGTATTCTGACATTCCTTGATATCACATGGATCAAATTGGTGGAAGATTGGTATCAGTCATGGTGAGGAGTGCTGGAAGAGGCAGAGATGGATCTTCTGGTTGAAGGTTCTTATAAACACTTCAGTTTCTCTTTTGCACTGATGTGCTGGGCTCCCCACCAAGGACAAAGTAAATTTATTCTAAAAGTACATACGAATATGTCACCATACATCAGCTTGGGATTTATTTTTTGCAGATATTTACAGGAAAGTTAAGAAATACAATAGAACTTCTGAAAAAATATACATCAATAAAGACAAAAAGCAAGTAATGTGCAAAAGAAGACAAGTAATGCAAAAATAATTACTGAGCACATGAGTCGCAGAGTTGTTGAAAGTGAGCCTGTTAGTTGTGGAATCAGTTCAGAGTTGTGGTGAGTGAAGTTATCTACTCCAGTTCAGGAGCCTGAAGATTGTAGGGTAATAACTGTTCCTGAACCTGGTGATGTTGGACCTAAGGCTTCTATACCTTCTGCCCGATGGTAGTAGCAAGAAGAGAGCATGGCCTGGATGGATGCTGCTTCGCTGTGGAGGCACTCCTGGTAAATGTGCTCAATGGTGAGAAGGACTTTGCCTGTGATAGACTGGGCTGCATTCACCACTTTCTGAAAACTTTTCATTGAGAATGGAAATATTTGTGGAATCCCATCCTCCAGTGAGTTGCTTAATTGTCCACCATCATTCACAATTCAGATATTAAAGACACAGAGAAGTTAAAATAGCAAAGAGCAAGGAATAGAAAGGTGGAATCAAGAAACCTGGCAAGATATGACCTAGCAGCTCAATGTCTGACACAATCTCCTGGATGGTTGAGCTCCAGGACGTTGTTGGATGATACTTCAGATAACATCCTTGGCACCAGTGAGCTTTGTGGTATCTCTTACAAAATATCTTATTGAATGACACACATCTTCTGCATACAGTTTTCTTTGTACTTCCTCAATGTAATCTGTATGGAATGATTGGTCTGGAAGGTACATCAAACAAAGATACTGACCATACCTTGTTATACATAACAATAATATACCAATACCATTGTGTACAGATGGACAAGCTGGGAACTTTGAATAAACTAAATATACCTGTAAGAGCTGACAATATCACTTGCATATTATTCTATACACTGTGCTTATTGCACTGTTATAGACAAGGTATTTTCAGGGCAAACATTGGACAACGGCAAAGATGATGTGGTAAAAAGAAAATGAAATTTGGATTCAGAATTCAAGATTCAGATTTTTTTTATCATGTGTGCATCGAAGCATACAGTGAAATGCATTGTTTGTGTTGACAATCAACCCCTGAGGATGTGCTGAGGGCAGCCCGCAAGGGTTGTTATGCATTCCAACCCCACCATAGCATGCCCACACTGCTCGGCAGAACAATACAGAATACAACAAATAACAAAACAGCAACAGCAAAAAGAAGCCCTGTTCCACCCTCCCACACACTTACATATTCCTCCAACGCCAGGGCAAGCTGTCTTCAGCCTTCAGCCTCTAGCGAACTTGGATTGGCAAACGTTGGTAAGATTTGGAGAAATGGCCTGACATAATTAACTCATCAAACATCTTGAGAAACGTAAATCCTTGGTGATAGGCTGAGATGGAAAACTCAACTATTTGCAGTCACTGTAACATGTCAGCTCAAAGTAATGGGACCTAAGTGCAGGAGATGTAAAGGTTATGGCATGCCGACATGAACTGCAAGAGAGGTCACTTAAGTGGCACTGGTGCTTTGTGCATAGAGAATATTAACTCAATGTATACACCTGCCAAACCTTGATGGATACACTGGACAAGGGCATGGATATAAATAAAACTTTGTATTGATTTTTCTATTTCTAGTATATATTTTTATGAATAAAGGCTGCTGTGTATTTCATATTTCAGTAATATTTGATGTACGGGGTCTTTCTTTTGTTACATTTAAAATGGCGATTTTTGTTATGTTAATCTGTGGAATGCGGCTTTGTTGTGTTTTAACGCTGCAGAGAGTTTGCGCTAGCAGTTTATTGTGGTTTAGAGGGTGATAAGAGGGTGCTATTAGCCAATGGGTGGTTATGTATCGTTTTGTTTTCGGATGCCATGCTGTATGATATGACTGTGGACTGAGTTTTGGGGGGGAGTCGGGAGGAGAGACGAGGAGGACGGCGGACGTGCGGAGAGGCTCCGGTCGATCACTTCGGGTGGTCCCGAGCCGTGGGTCGACGGAATTCGGGTGGTCGTCTGACGTCGAACTTGAGCTCCAACGGTAGCGCGCGAAGAACTTGGACTTTGAATAAGTGTTGGCGCCTTTTTTTTTCATTACTTTCCTCTCTGTATCACATGTATATTAATGCCCTAGAATTAGTAATATCTATAAAGTGTATGTGTTAAAATTTACTGGGTGTGCTGGCTGATGATTGATGTTTGTGATTGATTCGGGCGACGATTGACCCTGAGGGGACTGCTGAAGCAGGTGCTGGGCGGGATTTCCCCTAGACATACACGAGCCAAAATAACGGAACGTTACAAGTGGGGGCTACCGTCAGGGATTTGGATTTTTTTTTCGGGAAAGTTGTACTTGTGGTTGCGGTAAGTGGTGTGAAGATGGAGCGAGATAAGATTGTAAGTTGGTGTGAAATGGAGGAGGTACCGGTGAATCATGCGTGTGTGGTAAGCGGGGTCGATTATCGCATTCCGGCAGAGGTACTGGTGCGAGGGTTGAGTTTGATTAAAGGTATCGGGCAGGTAGAACTTGTAGCTAGAAGGGGTGGGAAAGAACTGGAGGCTTGCTGGATGTTGGTGCGGGCGAGTGCCGACGTCATGGCTTTAGAATTACCAGCGACAGTCCATGTCCAGGGGGAGGCGGGGCCGTGGGGTCTCCATACCCTCCCCGAGGACGCAAGTGAGGAGGTGCCGGAGGAGCTAGTTGAGGCCCCCGGCCGGGTGCCCGTAGCAAGAGGTAGAGGTGCGGAGTGGGAAGGTTTGGCCAGGCCTCGCCCCCATGGGCTTGAGGAGACTGCCGAGTTAACGGCTGCCATTATCTCCCTGGCGAGAAGGGTTGAGGTGCACCGCCCGAAGCTGAGAATTTTCTCGGGAGCCAAGCCCACCCCGGAAGGGGAGGATGACTATGAGACCTGGGTTGAAGATACATCCCAATTGTTAGAGGTGTGGCCAGTTTCGGATGAGGAAAAGAGACAGCGATTGGTGGAAAGCTTAAGGGGCGGGGCAGCCCGGGTGGTCCGCGATCTGAGAGCGGCACGCCCCTTGGCTTCCCTATCGGAGTGTTTAGACGCTTTGGAGGAAGTGTTTGGACTGTCAGGGGATCCCTGGCGGCATTTAGCAGAGTTTCAACGGATGGGGCAGAGAAGAGGGGAAAAGCTCTCCGACTATGCTTTCAGGCTGGAAGGAAAGCTTACGGGGTTGCTGCGACGAGGTATAGTGAGGGAGGACGATGTGGCGGAGTTAAGGATGAGCCAGATATGTAGCGGTTCCCGGGAGGATGACAGGGTGGCTTGGAGTGTACGGCAGTCATTTAAGCAGAGCTCCCCTCCATCATTCGGACGGCTGATCCGAGAGGTACGGGCCGAGGAGTGTGCTTTGGGCCGACCAGGGGGCTCGGACCCTCAGGGACGGTTTTCAGCGGTTCAGGAGGTGGTAGCCGGGATGAGACCAGAGAAATCCAAGGGGTCCTCGGGGGCCCGTATCGGGAGGAGAGAGGCGGCGAGTAGTGGGTGCTATAACTGTGGGAGAGAGGGGCATTTCCGCCGGGAATGTGAGTGGCCGGGGGCGTGCTACCACTGTGGGGAAGCTGGCCACTTACGGAAGGATTGTGAGAGACGAAATGCGCCGAGGGGGGAGGGCCCCCAGGCCACCAAGAAGGGAGAGGTGTCGGGAAACTTAAGAGAGGCTCAGTGAGGGAACGGACTGGAGTCTCGGGAGGAACACGTTCCCAGAAAACCCCTATGGAACCCCGGAACAAACAAGCCCAAATTCCTGATGGGCTGGTGGGACCCCGTTCCAGCGTGTCCCTACGGATAGAGGGGATCTTTGCGAAAGCAATCCTTGACACCGGGTCGCAGGTTACCTTACTGTACCGGTCGTTCTACAACCAATATCTGAAGCATTTGGCAGTAACTCCGTTTAACGCATTGGAGATTTGGGGCATAAGTGATGGTGATTACCCGTACGATGGATACTTGTCAGTGAGAGTGGAATTTTCAGAGGGAGATGTGGGAGTATCGGAAGCCTTTGAGACGCTGGTGTTGGTTTGTCCGGATCCGGTGGAGACCGGTGGTGCTGCCCTGTTGGTGGGGACTAACTCCCCTCTGGTGCGACGGCTCTTGGGAGCCTGTAAGAAGAAGGGGGGGGAGAACTTTTTGGAGACCCTCTCGGTACACCCCGTGTTCCGAGGAGTGTACGAAGGAGTGAGTGACCCCCAGGGGCTGGACCCGGAGTGCAAACGAGGGACGGTGTGGTGCACTCAGGCGAGGCCTAAGGTGATACAGCCAGGGGAGGCGGCATTAGTGATGGGAACCCCCAGATTCCCCGGATTGCCGCCGGGAGAGGCCCTGCTAGTAGACGCCCCCGACGACCTGGAAAGGGAGTTCTGGTTCCCGGCTGGGGCGCTGGTGAGACCTGAATTGCAGAGGCCCTCAGCTGTACAGGCACGGCGGATGGGGGTGATGATACGGAACATAACGGAGAGGGAGATCACCTTTAAGCGCGGGATGCCCCTCGCGCACTTGTTCCCGGTGACGGTGATGTCCAGCGCCCCTGTGAAGCCCACTGGAAGAGAACTATTGGGAGACGGGGGGCGGCTGACCGAGGAGGCCTTTAATTTTGAAAACTCCCCTGTACCGCCGGCGTATAAGAGCAGGCTGGTGGAGAAGATGCTGAAGTTAGGGGATGTCTTTTCTCAGGGCGAGTTTGATGTAGGGTTTTCCAAGAGCACTCGGCACACCATTCGGGTAACAAATGACACCCCGTTTAGGGAGAGGTCGCGGCGGTTGGCCCCAGCAGATGTGGAGGATGTGCGGCAGCACTTGCGGCAGTTGAAAGATGCCGGGATTATTGCGGAGGCCCGAAGCCCATATGCGTCCCCCATAGTGGTGGCAAGGAAGAAAAATGGGAAGGTACGCATGTGCGTGGACTATAGGACCCTGAACCGCCGCACTGTTCCCGACCAATATACGGTCCCGAGGGTGGAAGATGCATTGGCCTGTCTAAGTGGTGCACAGTGGTTCAGTGTATTGGATTTGCGGAGTGGGTATTACCAGATTCCGATGAGCGAGACTGATAAGGAGAAGACAGCCTTTATCTGTCCCCTGGGGTTTTTCCAGTTCGAACGAATGCCCCAAGGTATCTCGGGGGCCCCAGCCACCTTTCAGCGGCTCATGGAGCGGACAGTGGGGGACATGAACCTGCTGGAGGTATTGGTGTACCTGGACGACCTGATAGTGTTCGGATCTACGTTGGAGGAACATGAGGAGCGGCTGCTGAAGGTGCTGAGTCGGCTGAAAGAGGAAGGGTTAAAACTTTCCCTGGATAAATGCCAGTTCTGTAAGACGTCAGTCAGTTATGTTGGGCACATAATCTCGCGAAATGGAGTGGCCACCGATCCGGATAAGATAGCCGCAGTCACCACCTGGCCGAGACCTCAGAAGGTGAGCGCCTTACGCTCGTTTTTGGGGTTTTGCGGATATTACCGGCGATTCGTGAAAGGATATGCGAAAATGAGTCATCCATTGAACCAGCTGTTGTGTGGCTATCCACCTATGGGGGGGAGGAGGAGGAAGGGAGACCGAGGGTCGGAGGTAGGAGGATACTTGAACCCGGGGGAGCCTTTTGGAGTGAGGTGGGATGCTCAATGTGAGGAGGCGTTCCAATCTCTAAAAAGGGCGCTGACACAGGCCCCAGTGTTGGCTTTTGCTGATCCCCGGAAGCCGTATGTTCTACACACTGATGCCAGTCACGAGGGTCTTGGGGCTGTTCTGTACCAGGAACAGGGAAACGGATTGAGGCCAGTGGCGTTTGTCAGTCGGAGCTTGTCGCCATCTGAGAGAAACTATCCCACTCACAAGCTGGAGTTCTTGGCATTGAAATGGGCGGTGGTAGACAAGTTGAGTGACTACCTATACGGGGCCCAGTTTGAAGTGAGAACTGATAACAACCCCCTCACTTATATCCTGACTTCGGCGAAGCTGGACGCTACTGGGCACCGGTGGGTAGCAGCCTTGTCTGCCTATGAGTTCAGCCTGAAGTACCGCCCGGGGAGTCGGAACATCGATGCAGATGCCCTGTCTCGTCGGGCGCACGACGAGTCGGGCACGGCCGAGGAGTGGAAGAGTGTCCCTGCCCAGGGAGTAAAGGCCATGTGTCAAGTTGGGAGCGACGGGGAAGTAGGAGCACAGATGGGAACGGATCGGGCAGTAGATCAACTGGGGGCTGACGGTGACGCGCTGCCCACTGGTTACTGTAATGTGACTGCTCTGAGGAACCGGCAGCTGCCGGAGTTGAGTCACCAGGAAGTACAGGCGGCTCAGCGTGATGACCCAAGCCTTGGCACTATCTGGTACGCGGTTAGCCAGGGTGATATGGGGCAGGTGGAGAAGGCGAAACATGCCTCCGTTCCTCTACTACTGAAGGAGTGGCCCCGGTTGAAGCTGAAGAACCACGTCCTGTACCGAGTCACTTCGCCTCCGGACCACCCCCGGCGCTGGCAGCTGGTCATGCCCGAGAAGTATCGAAAGGCTGTGCTTCAGGCTCTACATGATGATTCCGGGCACTTAGGGGTAGAGAAGACCTATGGATTAGTCAAGGACCGGTTTTACTGGCCCCGGATGAGGGGGGAGGTGGAAGAATACTGTAAGACCTGTAGCCGTTGCGTCAGGAGGAAGACCTTGCCTGCGCAGGCGGCTCCGTTATCCCACTTGCAGAGTGCAGGACCCATGGACCTGGTGTGTATGGATTTCCTGTCTATTGAGCCGGACACCAGCAATACCGCGAATGTTTTGGTCCTCACGGATCACTACACTAGATATGCGCAGGCTTTTCCTACTAAGGATCAGAAAGCGACTACAGTGGCGAAGGTGTTATGGGAGAAGTACTTTGTTCATTATGGCCTTCCCCGGCGGATCCACAGTGATCAGGGACGGGACTTCGAGAGCAGGCTTATCCATGAATTGCTGGATATGCTTGGGGTTGAAAAGTCCAGAACCACCCCCTATCACCCTCAGGGTGATCCTCAGCCCGAGAGGTTTAACCGGACCCTGCTGGACATGCTCGGCACCTTGGAGATTGGACGGAAGAGTAAGTGGAGTCAGCACATCGCCCATTTGGTTCATTGTTACAATTGTACTCGCAATGATGCTACGGGGTACTCGCCCTACTATCTGATGTTCGGACGGGAAGCGAGGTTGCCCATTGATCTGTGTTTTGGGACTGAAGCGGGGGAAATACCTTCGAAGCCATGTCTGAAGTACGTGTCCGATATGAGGAGAGAGTTGAAAAGGGCGTACGAGTTGGCTGAGGCGGCAGCCACCAAGCAGAACCAGCGGAATAAAAGGAGGTATGATCAGAAGGTAAAGTTCGTCCAGCTATTGCCGGGAGACCGAGTCCTCATCCGGAATTTAGGACTACAGGGTAAGCACAAGTTGGCGGACCGTTGGGCAGCCACCCCATATGTGGTGGAGAGTCAGATGCCGAATCTCCCGGTTTACCGGGTGAGACCTGAGGGCGGGCAGGGGCCTGTCAAGGTACTCCATCGGAACCACCTGTTGCCTCTGGGTCGAGAGGTGAAGATGGACCTAGAGTCCGAATGGGAGTTTACTCCTAGTACGAGGACTCTGCGAGGGCGCGGGGCGCGGGAAGAGGCCGCTGCGAAGAAAACGGGGCCGGTCCCCACCTCGAGAAGGGATACGTCATCGGAAGATGATGATTCGGACGTGTGGTACCTGCTTCCGTTCGCTGATTCCCCGGTGCCAGGAGAAGAGACTCTTGGCCCTTCCATCACTGAGTCAGGGGGACCGAGGGAGGGTGTTGCAGAGCCGCCTGTATTACAGCCGGCATTGGGGGAGGAGAGGGTGGAGGCAGAACCCGAGCCAGAGGGCTCACCGGGGCAGAGGGATCCCGGTGAAGGGGAAGGTCCGACAGATCGGCTCGAGGGGTCACCTGGGGTGTCTGAACAGGGAGAGTCCACAGAGGAAGTCCTGAGGCCTCAGAGGAGTAGGCATCCCCCGGAAAGACTCACTTATATAGCGCCGGGAGAGCAGGGTGTAATCTCTACTGCCCTGCAAAGTTATGTCACTGCTTTATGCACCTGGGTTGGGTTTTGTGTTTTACAAGGAGTACTAGTGAATTCTGTTAACGTCATGAGGGCATGACTTTTTTTAGGTGGGGGGAGAGTGTACGGGGTCTTTCTTTTGTTACATTTAAAATGGCGATTTTTGTTATGTTAATCTGTGGAATGCGGCTTTGTTGTGTTTTAACGCTGCAGAGAGTTTGCGCTAGCAGTTTATTGTGGTTTAGAGGGTGATAAGAGGGTGCTATTAGCCAATGGGTGGTTATGTATCGTTTTGTTTTCGGATGCCATGCTGTATGATATGACTGTGGACTGAGTTTTGGGGGGGAGTCGGGAGGAGAGACGAGGAGGACGGCGGACGTGCGGAGAGGCTCCGGTCGATCACTTCGGGTGGTCCCGAGCCGTGGGTCGACGGAATTCGGGTGGTCGTCTGACGTCGAACTTGAGCTCCAACGGTAGCGCGCGAAGAACTTGGACTTTGAATAAGTGTTGGCGCCTTTTTTTTTCATTACTTTCCTCTCTGTATCACATGTATATTAATGCCCTAGAATTAGTAATATCTATAAAGTGTATGTGTTAAAATTTACTGGGTGTGCTGGCTGATGATTGATGTTTGTGATTGATTCGGGCGACGATTGACCCTGAGGGGACTGCTGAAGCAGGTGCTGGGCGGGATTTCCCCTAGACATACACGAGCCAAAATAACGGAACGTTACATTGAGTAATATTGTAAATATATTGTTTGATTAAACATTCTTTGTTGTTTACATTGTTTATTATAGCTTATAATTAAAAAAATGTAAAAGGCATATGTCATTATGCCACCACATCATAAGTTTGTGCCTCAGTAAAGTAAGAAGAAAGCAGATACATCATTCTCAGCTCATTCTCAGTGTTTTTCTTTTGAATAGTTCTATGTTTTTGAGTCACAAAACATAACAGTGGCAATAAGTAAATTTTAAAACTAACCCTAAATGACTGCTCACCTGTTGAAGCGCAGCGAGATGTTCAAGTTTAAAAAAAAGCACAGCATACTTTCTTTTCTGGAGGAGAGAAATGGTTGAGTAAAATAAAGCAGAGTACATGCTTTTTCAGGAAGGGACAGAGGCAGTCAAGTTTAAAAAAAAAGGCAAGAAATGGTTGAATTTGTGGGTTCATAAACAATGAGTACCAGTTGATAATAATCATAGATAATAAAAAAGCAGAACTGGCTGGCTACGTCAGAAAGATAGGCACATTCAATTGCACAGTAGATAACTGGGTGATGCACTATATACTGAGTGAACTGAGCAGTGTTTTAAAGCAAATGGAATAGCCAATGAGAAATGGATACCAGTTTTGCTGAGTGTAATAGGTGGAATCGGAATCAGGTTTAATATCACCAGCATGTGTTGTGAAATTTGTTGTGTTGAGGCAACAGTACAATGCAATACGTAATAATAGAGAAAAATGTGAATTACAGTAAGTATATGCATATTGAATAGTTAAATTAAATAAGTAATTTAACTTATTAAAAAAAAGTTGTGAGGTAGTATTCATGGGTTCAATGTCTATTCAGAAATTGGAAAGCAGAGGGGAAGAAGCTGTTCCTGAATTGTTAAGTGTGTGCCTTCAGGCTGTTATACCTCTTTCCTGATAGTAGCAATGAGAACAGGGCATGCCCTGGGTGATGGGGGTCTTTCATGATGGATGTTGCCTTTCTGAGGCATTGCTCCTTGAAGATGTCATGGATATTACAGAGGCTAGTGCCTATGATGGAGCTCATGAAGTTAACAAGTCTCTGCAACTTATTTTGATCCTATGCAGCAGTGCCCCTACTGCCTTCCCCCATACCAGATGGTGATGCAGCCAGTTAGAATGCTCTCCACATTATAGCTTTAGAATTTTGTGAGTGTCTTTGGTGACATACCAAATCTGCACAAACCCCGAATAAAATATAGCCACTGTCATGTCTTCTTTGTAGCTACATCCTGGGCCCAGGATAGATCCTCAGAAATATTGACACCCAGGAATTTGACATTTCTCACTCTTTTTACTTCTGATCCCTCTATGAAGACTGGTGTGTGTTCTCTCATCTTACCTTTTCTGAAGTCCACAAATCCATTCTTTGGTGTTTTGTGACATTGAGTGCAAGGTTGTTGCTGTGACACCACTCAACTAGCTGATATATCTCGCTCCTGTGTGCCCTCTCATCACCATTTAACATTCTGCCAATAATAGTTGGATACAGTTTACTAAGAAGTTTGACTACTCCAACCAAACCAGCCAAAATGAGCTTTGCTGATATTGTGAATGTAATGCAGGAATATTTAGAACTGAAATCATTGTTGATTGCAGAACACATTGGGTTGCACAAGCAGAATCAGAAATATGGGGTGTCTATTTCAGCATGCATGGCTGAATTGAAGACATTGTCTGAGCGTTGCCAGTTCAGTGATGGGCTTAATAATACACTGAGAGATTGTTTAGTTTGTGGAATCTTAGAAGAAAGCATTCAAAGGCAGCTCCTAACTGAAGCACAATTCACATTTAAAAGAGCAGTTGAAATCACTATATCATGGGAACAGCAGTCAGAGATGCAGGACTGAAGGTGAGTGTGAACAAAATTGCAGTGTCCAGACGGAGGCCTATCTGGCCAAATAAATTGTGTTACCATTGTGGCAGGGGCTCACAACACCAGACCAATGCAGGCTTAAAGGTGAACCTTGCAGAAAATGCTACAAAGTAGGACACATACTAAGAGTATGTTGGACAGGCAATAATAAATAGACTGCACAGAGAAGAGAAAAAAAAGTTGGAGTTTCAAATAGAGCACTAATCTGCATGCTGTTGATGAAAAATCTGATCGTAAGAGTGATATAGGACTGAGTAGCCTTGGGATTTACAATGTGAAAACTAACAATATCCAACCAACCTACTGCATCTGTCCTTCCAAGGTAGCCAGCCATTTCTGCTTTGTTTTACTTATGATTACCCAGTACTCACTGTTTACGAACCCATGAATTTGTCTGTTTTCTACCTTTTTTAAAACTCAAATGTCACTGTCCATTACTGAAATGACTACACTGAACTCCTGCCTCAGCAAAGACCTGGACCCACTGCAATTTGTCCATCGCCACAATAAGTCAACAGAAGATGCAATTGCAATGGCTCTTCACACGGTCTTAGACGATCTGGACAATACAAACACCTATGTCAGGATGCTACTCATCGACTATAGCTCAGCATTTAACACCATCATTCCCACAATCCTGATTGATAACTTACAGAACCTGAGCCTCTGTACCTCCATGTGCAACTGGATCCTTGACTTCCTAACCGGAAGACCACAGTCTGTGCGGATTAGTGATAATATCTCCTCCTCGCTGATGATCAACACTGGTGCACCTCAGGTGTGTGCCTAGTCAGCTGCTGTGCTCCCTCTATATCCATGACTATGTGGCTCCAATACCATCTATAGATTTGCTGATGATACAACCATTGTTGGTAGAATCTCAGATAGAGATGAGAGGGTGTTCAGGAGTGAGGTACACCAGCTAGTGGAGTCGTGTCACAGCAACAACCTTGCACTCAATGTCCGTAAGGTGGAAGAGCTGACTGGGGACTTCAGGAAAAGTAAGACAAAGGAACACGTACCACTCCTCATAGAGGGATCAGAAGTGGAGAGAGTGAGCAGTTTCAAGTTCCTGGATGTCAAGATCTCTGAGGACCTAACCTGGTCCCAACGTATCGATATAGTTATAAAGAAGGCAAGACAGCGACTCTACTTCATTAGGAGTTTGAAGAGATTCGTTATGTCAACAAAAACACTCAAAAATTTCTATAGATGTACCGTGGAGAGCATTGTGACAGGCTGCTTCACAGTCTAGTATGGGGAGGATACTGCACAGGACCGAGAGAAGCTGCAGAAGGTTGTAAATCTAGTCGGCTCCATCTTGGGTACTAGCCTACAAAGTACCCAGCATACCTTCAAGGAGCGGTGTCTCAGAAAGGCAATGTCCATTACTAAAGACCCCCAGCACCCAGGACATGCCCTTTTCTCACTGTTACCATCAGGTAGGAGGTATAGAAGCCTGAAGGCACTCACTCAGTGATTCAGGAACAGCTTCTTCCCTTGTGCCATCCGACTGCTAAATGGGTATTGATCCTGTGAACACTACCTCATTTTTAAAAAAATGTATTATTTCTGTTTTTGCACTTTTTAATCTGTTCATTATATGTATACTGTTATTTATTGATTTATCATTAATTTTATTCATTTTTTTCTTCTTCTATGTTATATATTACATTGAACTGCTGCTGCTAAGTTGACGAATTTCATGACACATGCTTGTGATAATAAACCTGATGCCGAAAAAGCACGTACTGCGCTCCTTTTAACTCAATTTTCTCGCTGCGCATATTTTTTACTGGAACGTTTCGCTGTGCTTTAACAGTCATCTTGGGTTCATTTAAAACTTCCTCATCACCACCATTATATTTTGTAGCTGCAAAACATAAAACTAACCAAAAGAAATACAGGGGAGCCTGAAAGATACATGTAATCTTCACTCTTACTTTTAGAGAGGTGCCGACATATGATGTGGTGGCATAATGACGTATACCATTCACATACTTTTACATCCTCCCGGGAGGGGGGAGAAGATGGCGGCATGACGTCAGCGTGCGCGGCCACTTCGGTGATGAATATCTGCTATCTGTGCACTATCCTGATTTGGTGGAGACAGACGTGAGAGCACAACGGAACATCTGGAAAACTTCTGAAATGTCTGCTACTGCGTGGTAACCGGAATCTCTGGAGCTGAAGGCCTCGAAATCCTTGGCTTTGCATGCTTTAGTGACCGGGGAGAGGTCGAAGGCGCTCGGCAGAGTATGGCGCTCGGGTGGCTGTAGTGGAGAGGCTGCTCGGAAGCTCGGAGTTTTTGGACGGATGGACTCAGTGTCGGCTGTGGTCAGCTGCTTCCAAGGTATCGGCAAGTTGACAGTTCCTGGAGGTCTATGGCAGGGAGTTTCTCCCTTTTGCCGCCTGCTATCGGGGACTCGGGAGTCAATCGACTCGGGACTTTGAGACTTTTTTTTTACTGTGCCCATGGTCTGTTCTTCATCAAATTATGGTTTCGCTAGTCTTTGGTCTTTTGTTAGTCTTTGGTCTTTCCTGTTTTCTGTGGTATCACTCCAGAGAAACATTGTATTATTTCTTAATGCATGTATGCATTTCTAAATGACAATAAAAGAGGACTGAGTGTTCTCATAACCTAAATCTAAATGGTAACTGATAATGAATTATTTAAACAAAGAATGCTTAGCCAAACAATATATTTACAGTATTACTTAAATATTACTGAAATATTAAATACACAACATGAAGAGGATTGGGTCTTGTATAGCTGTTGTTGCTTTGTCACTTGGTATGTTCTGTTTTGTTGTGTTCTGCCGAGCATTGTGGGCATGCTATGTTTATGCCAGAATATGTGGTGACACTTGCAGGATGCCCCCAGCACATCCTTGGGTGTTTTGGCTGTTAATGCAAATGATCCATTTCACCATGTGCTTCAAAGTACTTGTGATAAATAAATCAGAATCTGAGTGAAGGTATCCTGACGCAAACACGAGGAAATCTGCAGATGCTGGAATTTCAAGCAACACACATAAAAGTTGCTGGTGAACGCAGCAGGCCAGGCAGCATCTCCAGGAAGAGGTACAGTCGACGTTTCAGGCTGAGACCCTTTGTCAGGACTAACTGAAGGAAGAGTTAGTAAGAGATTTGAAAGTGGGAGAGGGAGGAGGAGATCCTAAATGATAAGAGAAAACAGGAGGGGGAGGGATGGAGCCAACAGCTGGACAGGTGATTGGCAAAAGGGATATGAGAGGATCATGGGACAGGAGGCCTAAGGAGAAAGAAAAGGAGGAGAGGGGAAAACCAGAGGATGGGCAAGGGGTATAGTGAGAGGGACAGAGGGAGAAAAAGGAGAGAGAGAAAAAGAATGTGTGTATATAAATAAATAATGGATGGGGTACGAGGGGGAGGTGGGATATTAGTGGAAGTTTGAGAAGTCAATGTTCATGCCATCAGGTTGGAGGCTACCCAGATGGAATATAAGGTGTTGTTTCTCCAACCTGTGTGTGGCTTCATCTTTACAGTGGAGGAGGCCGTAGATAGACATATCAGAATGGGAATGGGACGTGGAATTAAAATGTGTGGCCACTGGAAGATCCTGCTTTCTCTGGCGGACAGAGCATAGGTGTTCAGCGAAACGATCTCCCAGTCCACGTCGGATCTCGCCAATATACAGAAGGCCACACCGGGAGCACCGGACGCAGTACATCACCCCAGCCGACTCACAGGTGAAGTGTCGCCTCACCTGGAAGGACTGTCTGGGGCCCTGAATGTTGGTAAGGGAGGAAGTGTAAGGGCATGTGTAGCACTTGTTCCGCTTACAAAGATAAGTGCCAGGAAGGAGATCGGTAGGGAGGGATGGGGGGGACGAATGGACAAGGGAGTCGAGTAGGGAGTGATCCCTGCAGAAAGCGGGGGGGGGGAGGGAAAAAATGTGCTTAGTGGTGGGATCCCGTTGGATGTAGCGGAAGTTACGGAGAATTATATGTTGGATCCGGAGGCTGGTGGGGTGGTAGGTGAGAACAAGGGGAACCCTATTCCTAGTGGGGTGGCGGGAGGCTGGAGTGAGAGCAGATGTGCGTGAAATGGGGGAGATGCGTTTGAGAGCAGAGTTGATAGTGGAGGAAGGGAAGCCCCTTTCTTTAAAAAAGGAGGACATCTCCTTCATCCTGGAATGAAAAGCCTCATCCTGAGAGCAGATGCAGCGGAGACGGAGGAATTGTGAGAAGGGGATGGCATTTTTGCAAGAGACAGGGTGAGAAGAGGAATAGTCCAGAGTCAGTTGGCTTATAGTAGACATCAGTGGATAAGCTGTCTCCAGAGATAGATACAGAAAGATCTAGAAAGGGGAGAGAGGTGTCGGAAATGGACCAGGTAAACTTGAGGGCAGGGCGAAAGTTGGAGGCAAAGTTAATGAAGTCAACAAGCTCAGCATGCGTGCAGGAAGCAGCGCCAATGCAGTCATCGATGTAGCGAAGGAAAAGTGGGGGACAGATACCAGAATAGGTTCGGAACATAGATTGTTCCACAAAGCCAACAAAAAGGCAGGCATAGCTAGGACCCATACGGGTGCCCATGGCTACACCTTTAGTTTGGAGGAAGTGGGAGGAGCCAAAGGAGAAATTATTAAGAGTAAGGACTAATTCTGCTAGATGGAGCAGTGTGGTTGTAGAGGGGAACTGGTTAGGTCTGGAATCCAAAAAGAAGCGAAGAGCTTTGAGACTTTCCTGGTGGGGGATGGAAGTATATAGGGACTGGACAACCTTGGTGAAAATAAAGCGGTGGAGGCTAGGGAACTTAAAATCATCGAAAAGTTTCAGAGCGTGAGAAGTATCTGTGTGACTACCCATTGCACTGGAATATGGTACTGCTGTTAATAGTTCACACTGACTCATGGCTGTCCAATTCTGAGCTGTTGACATATGGGAAAGATTAATTCCCTGTAAGAAATCAATCCAGATGGGAAGTTGCAGATAGTGCAAACACATGATTCCATTTGGAATCCTGAGTGAAAAGCCGGCTTCTTCCTCTGCAATAAGGGTTTCAAATATCTTAGGGTTTTTCAGCTTGTGTGTGTGCAATACGAATTGGATGTCATAGATCAGAAATGTCCTCCTCCTTCAAAATTTCCATGGCTACCTTGTCTATAACTCTTCCCACCCTGTGTCCTATCAAAATGCCATTCTCTATTCTCAGTCCATAATGGCTCCATTACAGCTGTTCCCAGGATGAGGCTTTCCTTTCCAAGTCATCAGAGATGCCCTTCTTCAAAGAATGGGTTTCACTTCCTCCACCATTGATGCTGCTCTCGCCTACATCTCTTCCATTTCCCGGATAAGTATGGAGCGGTGGAGAAGATGGCGGCGCGACGCAGCGCGTGCGGCCGCTCCGAAATGATATCGTATTTGTAAGTAGGTACCATGTACAATCCTGATTTGATGGAGACAGACGTGAGAAGCACAGAGGAACATCTGGAGAAACTTCTGAAATGCCCGCTTCACTGCTGCTGCTACTGTGCGATTGAGAACCTCTGGAGGGGAAGGCCCCAAATCCTCGGCTTTGCCTGTTGCCTGTTGCCGGGGGCTGGGGTCGAAGCGCTCGGCAGAGATGGTGCTCGGTGCTCGGTGTCGGAGGGCTGGTTGGAGGCTCGACGTTTTCGGACGGAGGCAAGAGTCGGCTGTCGTCGGGTGCTGCATCGGCAAGTTTGCAGCGCTGGAGGTTCATGGCAGGAAGAGAGTTTTTCTTCCTTCTACCGTCTGCGTGAGATGATGGGACTTTTGAGAGGCTTTGAGACTTTTTTTTACTGTGCCCATGGTCCGTTCTTTATCAAATTATGGTATTGCTTTGCACTGTTGTAACTATATGTTATAATTATGTGCTTTTTGTCAGTTTTTTTAGTCTTGGTTTGTCTTGTGTTTCTGTGATATACTGGAGGAACATTGTATCATTTCTTAATGCATGCATTAATAAATGACAATAAAAGAGGACTGCGTGTCCTCATAATCTAATCTAATTAATCTAATAATCTAATCTACTATGTGCACTCACCCCATTACCCTGCTGCTTCAAGAGGAATAGGGTTCCTCTTATCCTCACTTACCACCACCTGAGCATCCGCATTCAACTCATCATTCTCTTCAACTTTTGTAATCTTCAATGGGGCTCTACCACCAAATACAACTTTCCATCCCCTCAATTCTCTGATTCCCATAGGGATCACGTCCTCCATGATTCTCTTGTCCGTTCATCCCTTCCCACTGATCTCCATGCTGGCACTTATCCCTGCAAGCAAAAGAAGTGGTGCGCCTGCCCATTCATCTCCTCCCTCCTCCATTCAGGGACACAAACAGTCCTTCCAGGTGAGGCAACACTTCACCTGTGGATCTGTTGGAGTTGTCTATTGTATCCAATACTTCCAATGTGGCTTCACCTACATTGGTGAGACCTGACGTTAAATTGAGGGAACTCTTTGTCGAGCACCTTTCCTTCATCCACAAAAAGCATGATTTCCCAGTGGCCGACTATTTTAATTCCCATCCCCATTCCTATTCCAACATGCTGGTCCATGGCCTCCTCTTCTGCCACAATGAGATTACTCTCAGGTTAGAGGAGCAACACCTCACATTTCATTTAAGTAGCCTCCAACCTGATAGTATGAACATTGATTGCTCTTTCCAGTAATATTTTCCCCTCCCCCTTTCCTCTTCTTCAATTCCCCACTTTGGCCTCGTCCCTCTTCTCCTTTACTTTACTTTATTGTCGCCAAACTATTGATATTAGAGTGTACAACCATCACAGCGATATTTGATTCTGCACTTTACGCTCCCTGGAGTACAACCTGCCTATCACCTCCCCGGGTGTCCCTCCTCCCTCTCTTTCTCCCATGGTCTGCTCTCCTCTCCTATCAGATACCTTCTTCTCCAGTCCTTTACCTTTTCCACCTACCAACTCTCAGCTTCTCACTTTATTCACCCTCCCCCACCCACCTGGCTTCACCTATCACCTTTTGGTTCATACTCCTTCCCCCCTGCCCACCTTCTTAATCTGGCATCTTCTCCCTTCCTTTCCAATTCTGATGAAAGGTCTCCACTTGAAATGTCAACTCTTAATTCCTTTGCAGAGGTGCTGCCTGACCTACTGAGTTCCTCCAGTACTTTTTGTGTGTTTCTCTGGATTTCTAGTATCTGCAGAATCTTTTGTGTTTATGATTGGGTGTCTTTAAAGATTGTGAAAATCAATAGGAAATTATTAATAAATTACAAAATAAGCGCGTCATACTTACAAGCAATTATTGAACCTCTGTGTATTAACTGGAATGAGAAGAAACGTTTGATACCACAGGAATAATCAAACACCACACCTGATTGTTGTGCAGGTGTCAATACATGGTCAGTTCCTGATTAGATCGATACAGACCAGCAGAACCATGCTAAAATATTGATCCCAAGATACACTCTGCACAAGAAAATAATGGCTTCATTCACTGTTGGATTGTACAGTGTTGTTACAGATTTACTGGGTCTTGACCAGTCACCACTGTTCCCTTAATTCAACGAATTCTATTTCTGAAATAAGTTTATGACACATTGCTTTGTCAAATGGCTTTGAAAATCCAACAACTCATGAACACAAGAGATTCTGCAGATGCTAGAAATCCAGAACAACATGCACAAATTGCTGAGGGAACTCAGCAGGTCAGGCAGCATCTATGGAGAGGAATAAACTGTTGACATTTCGGGCCAAGGCTTTTCATCGATCCTGTTTATTCCTTTGCATAGATGTTGCTTGACTTGGTGAATTCTCTCAGCATTTTGTATGTGTTACTCCAGAAACTTACCTGACTTAGTTTCCTCACCATAGAGCTCAGACTGGTCCAATGTGATCTGACTTAAAGAGATCCATGTAGATATTATGTTATTAGCTCATATTTTGCCAAATGCCAAATAAATATATTCTGAATTATTGCCCCTAACAGTATTAACATCAAGGGTATGTAAACATAAGGATTATATGGACGTTGTGTACTTGGATTTTCAGATGGCCTTTGAGAAGGTGCTGCACATGAAGCTGCTTAACAAAATAAGAGCCTATTGTATTACAGGAAGGATATTAGCATGGATAGAGCATTGGCAGATTGCAGGAGGCAACGATTGGGAATAAATGACGCTTTTTCTGATTGGCTGTCAGTGACTAGTGGTATTCTGCAGCGTTCAGTGTTGGGACTGCTTATTTTACATTATATGTATAGCCCTCCTGGCAAGCCTCAGGGTCGCTCAACTCGCTGTCGTCTAGGGAAACAGCCCTCGGCCCCGCCAAACTGGGTAATTAAGTTTGTATGGATGTACCACACCCCGCCAAATAACAGACAATACACCATATACGATTAAATGAATTACAGTTTATAGATATTACTGCACACACTAGAAAGAATAACATGGACACCCATTATTTCATTCGCTCTGTTATCAATAATATAACCCAAACAAGCTGCTAGCAAGAGAACTTTCTCAGCACTTAACACAACAAAGAAGCCATTTTAATTATAACATAACAAAGAAGCCATTTTAATTAGCCTACGCAGTAACCTAAAAGAAGAAACCCCTTACATATGTCAATGACTTGGATGATGGAATTAATGGCTTTATGGCCAGGTTTGTGGACACATGAAGTTAGGTGGAGGGGCGAGTAATATTGAGGAAACAGGGAGGCTGCAGAAGGAACTAGACAGGTTAGGAGAATGGGTAAAGAAGTGGCAGATGGAATACAGTGTCAGGAAGTGTATGGTCATGTACTTTGGTAGAAGGAATAATACCGTAGACAATTTTTGGAGTGAGGAGAGAATTCAAAAATCCAAGGTGCAAAGCTATTTAAGAGTTCTTGTGCAGGATTCACTAAAGGTTAACTTGCAGGTTGAGTCCGTGGTGAGGAAGAAAAATGTGATGCTAGCATTCGTTTCAAGAGGACTACAATATAAAAACAAAGATGTAATGCCGAACGCAAACACGAGGAAATCTACAGATGCTGGAATTTCAAGCAACACACATAAAAATTGCCTTCGTCGACTGTACCTCTTCCTAGAGATGCTGCCTGGCCTGCTGCGTTCACCAGCAACTTTTATGTGTGATGTAATGCCAAGGCCTTATTAGGTGCTGGTGAGGCCTCACTTGAAGTATTGTGAATAGTTTTGGCCTCTTATCTAAGCAAGGATGTTCTGACATCGCAGAAGGTTCAAAGGAGGTTCATGAAAATGACTCTGGGAATGAAAAGCTTATCATATGAGGAGCGTTTTGTTGACTTTGGGCCTGTACTCGCTGGAAATTACAAGAATGCAGGGATCTCATTCAAACCTACTGAACATTGATAGATAGAGTGGATGTGGAGAGTTGTTTCCTATGGTGGGGGAGTCTAGGACCAAAGGGCACAACCTCAATATAGAGGGACGTCCATTTAGAATGGAGATGAAGAGAATTCATTGCTACAGGTGGCTGCGAGGCCAGGTCATTGTGTCTATTTAAGGCAGAGGTAGATAGATTCTTAATAAGTGAGGGCATGAAAAGTTACAGGGAGAAGGGAAGAGAATAGGCTTGAGAGAGAAATGGATCAGTCATGATCAAACTCAATGGGCTGAATGGCCTAATTCTGTTCCTATATCTTATGGCCTTATGTTTATATATCTGCCAGTTTAATATATAAACAAGAGATTCTGCAGATGCTGGAAATCCAGATCAGCACACACAAAATGCTGGATGAAGTCTGCAGGTCAGGCAGCATCTACAGAGAGAAGTAACAGTGGATGTTCTGCCATGTTTATTGTTGTTCACTTTTTTAAATGGGGTATAACAGTTGCAGTCTTCTGGTTGTCTGGTATTAATCACAAATTATAAGTATGCTTTTTTTCTGGATACTCCTTATACACACTTCAGTCTCAGTCCAACCGAGCAGAATATCTCGCGGTAAAGATGATCAGTCACTGAGACTTCTGCAACACTTATTTGGGTGTCAGCCACAGAGATCAATAGGCCAATATGCATCTTTGCATTTTTGAGATGATGCTATATATTTCTGTGAGGTCCCATTTTCTTATATCTGACCCCACCCTCATCGTTCTCAATTTACACATTGTCCGAACCATTTCTCCTTATAGCGACTCTGTCATGGTCTATTCCAGCTGCCTTTCTTCAGAAGAAGCTTTTTGCTGCTTTTAGTGACATAATTTGTGATGGGTGGCCACCATTACGTCAGCCATAGCTTTTACTGCCTATCTCATCCTTCACGCCTGTCTCACGTCCCTGAGTGACAGGTTGACACCAAGTGCGAGTTAGCTGTTTATGTAAGGCAGTGTAATATTACTGGCACTGCTGTAATAAAACAAAGAGACAGATACATATGGTAGCAATAAGACCCTTCAACAGGTTGTCAGGACTGCTGAGAGAATCATCGAGGTCTCTACACCCAGGACAAACACCAGAAGAGCATTCACAGAGCCCTCACCATGGTCAAGGACGCTCTCCCCACCCCCATCTCTTTGACCTCCTACCGTCTGGCCAAAGGTACCGTACTATAAGAACAGGGACTATTAGGCTGAGAACAGCTAATAACAGGTTCCAGGTTGTGAGAACACCCTGCTGTCACTCACGAAATATTATTTATGACAGTGCAAGTAGCAGTAATCGTGTTGTATGATTAACTGTACATAGTATATGCATTTTATGCCAACTTGTCATCTGCAGAATACTTTCTTAATCTGTTAATATTATTGTCTTAATATTATTTTATGTTCTGTCTGTGATATATGTAGTGTGTTTTGCACCTTTATCCCAGAGGAACCTTGTTTGGTTTAGGTGTATACAGTACTTGTGATGGTTGAATGACAACTAGCTTGATGTGAAACACCAGCAATAAAAGATTAAAAATGACCAGTACGGGATGAGAGTGTGTCTGTGAGTTGGGGAGTTGGGGGGTAGGGGTGGGAGAAGGGTGTTAAACTGTCTGACTTCCTGGGGGAAGAAGCTGTTACCCAGCCTGATGGTTCTGGTGCTAATGCTGCAGTACCTTCTGCCTGATCATAGATTGCTGCTGTGGATATCTCTGGTGGTGCCAGCAGTTACGGCCCTTTCCTGCTTAACTGTGGACACAGTTTAGAGTCAGTCACATTGAAAGGCCGACAGTCCAATGAAAAGTCAAGACTGGATAAGGATGGAAGACTACCTTCCCTCAAGTTAATGTATCAGGTGGATTTTCACAGTAATCCAGTAATTTCACAATTGCAGTTACTGGCATCCACTTTCTTTTCCATTCCGCAGATACTTAATTGCTTGAGTTTCTACACCCCTGTTGCCTGTGTAGGAATCAAACTCATTCCCCTAGATCATGGTCCAGAACTCTGGCTGGGTCTTCAGTAGCCTAACCAGCCAGGCTACTGCAGCTCATACTTAATTGTTTGCAAATCACTTGTAACATTTTGCTACGTCAAGTGCCCTGTTCCTTCAGGCAACTGTAAGACCCAGTGACTCCCAAGGAGCCAGCATCAACACTACCGAGCCTTGTGGCAAGGACCTGCTCCCCCTGTGGGACTGTAGCTCTCTTTCAGATTGATAACTGTAACACAAAAAGTATTAGGAATGTATTATTGAAAACATAATATTGACATACATTATCAAAGTAATGTGATGTTTTCTGCCAAATGAAAGTAATAGGTATGAATATCTCTTACTCCCACCCCACACATTTGTGTTCTGATTTCTACCTTGCTGTATTGCAAAGACGCATGGAGGAGGGAGGAGAAGATGGCGGCGCGACATAGCTCGCAGCGGCCACTCCGGTGGTGATGTCTGTTATTTGTCGAGTAGGGTGCCGTGCACAATCCTGATTTGATAGAGACGGACGTGAGAGCACAGAGGAACGTCTGGTGAAACTTGTGAAATGCCTGCTTCGCTGCCGCTGATACTGTGTGATCCAGAATCTCCGGAGGGGAAGGCCCCAAGTCCTCAGCTTTGCTTGTTGCTTGGCGGCTGGGATGGGGTCGAGGGGCTTGGCAGAGGATGGTGCTCAGAGAGGCTGTGTCAGAGGAGCTGGTTGGAGGCTCGAAGTTTTCAGACGGACTCAGAGTCCACTGCGGTCGAGTGCTTCCAATGGTGCTGCATCGGCAAGTTGGCGGTGCTTGGAGGTTCGTGGCGGGGAGAGTTTCTCCCTTCTGCCGCCTGCGTGAGATGATGAGTCTATCAGGACTTTGAGACTTTTTTTTACCGTGCCCATGGTCTGCTCTTTATCAAATTATGGTATTGCTTTGCACTGTTGTAACTATATGTTATAATTATGTGGTTTTGTAAGTTTTAGTCTTGGTTTGTCCTGTGTTTTCTTGTGATATCATTCTGGAGGAACGTTGTATCATTTTTTAATGCATGCATTTCTAAATGACAATAAACGAGGACTGAGTGTCCTCATAATCTAAAAAAAACTTGACAAATATAGGCAATCTTTAAAAAGACAGCTCGGTTTAATTGGGCTCATGGGTGTAAATGGGTGGCAGCAGGATCATTGTGCCAAAAAGGCCTGTTGCCGTACTGTATCTCCAAATAAAATAAATATAATCAAATATATATTGTCAGGTAAATGCAGATAATTTTTTCAGATTGGACTTTATGCTAAATTCTAAAGGAGTTACTCAACTGTCACTTGTTACCTTTTCAATTCATTAATCAAAATAAAACCAAACAATACTGGTCTCGGGAAATGTCACTGAAATAATAAGCCATGGAGCCTGCCAGGTGGAAGTTATAGATTACAAAAAGGCTGCAGATGCTCCTTTGTTAGAAGAAGAACAGAAAATGCAAGAGACGCTTAACAGTTGGGCAGCTTTCATGGACAAGTTTCAGGTGCTAGATCCTTCATCAGAACTGGGAAAGAGAGATAACAGGTTAGTTTTGAGTGGCAGAGGAGAGAAGAATAGGTGGAATGAACTGAGTGTTTCTGATATGGTGAGAGTCTTTAATTAATGTAGGCAGAAATAAAGAGTTTGAGAATTCAGTATAAATTCCGGAAGGGTACTCCAGGCCCAGATGGAAGCTGAAGTTCTGTAGAGTGCTGTAGGTTACAAATGGTAGTGTTACAACATGCACCCGACTGCACCTGCCTCTAGGGTTTAGATGCTGTAACTCTCTAGAATATGGATTGCTGGTACAGCCTCTTTAAAGTTTCAGGCCCACGCCGCTAATTGGTTCAAATATTTTGGCACCAGGATTTTAGTATTTAAAGAACACGAACTGGGGTTCAGTGCTCAATCGTCAGCTCAACTTTGGATTCTTGTCTAGCATCTAGTTTAGAACCCTGCCTTCGTTTCAGTCTCATATCATGTCTCACTTCTGGTCTCACATACTCCAGCACTCGCATCGTAACCGTCCTTGCCTTGGTCTCTTGTCACAGTGTGATTGAGCCTAACATGGACCCAGTGGGGTATCAGAGACTCTTGCCATTGGTGGCCGGTCGCAGCGAGAACATTTCTAGGCAGAGCCTGGAGATGCAGGACCTCCAGGTCGCTGTGCAGCAACTATCGCAGAGAGGAAGCAAGAGTCGCTCGGGTGAGACTGTCAGTCGTTCCGCAGAACCAGTCCACCTTCCAACCCTGGAGAGATTCGGCAGTGACCCGGGTCCTCTACACCGCTTCCTCACTCAATGTCTGTTGGTGTTTGAACTCGTTGTCCCAGTTTCCTACGGAATGTGGAAAGGTTGCCTTCATGATCTCTCTCCTGACTGGGAGAGCCCTGGCCTAGGCCACCGCGAAGGTCAGAGATTTGCTTGGATTCAGAGAAATTCATGATTGTCATGAAGAGGGTGTTCCATCATCCCGCCAGAGGAAACTGAGCGTCAGACCATCTGATGAAAGTGCTTCAGGGCAGCCAGTCAGCAGCTGACTACTCTGTTGAGTTTTCAACTTTGGCTGGAATGGGGAGGCCTCAGTCACTCTGTACTGCCACGACTACGAGGTGAACTAAGGGATGCCTGAACCTCGGAGGAGCCAGTACAGGACTTAGGGACTCTGATCCATCAGTCCATCCACCTCGATACTAGCCCGGTGGAGCAAAAGTGGGACTACCTCAAGAGGTTGAAGAGGGCTAGCCCAAGTCTGACCTCAGTGTATTGCAGTTCCACTTCCTGACCTTGGACAATGAGCAAGTTGTCTCCTGCTCAAGATCCTGTTGAGCCTGTGCAAATCGGTTGCACAAGACTCTCCACTGAAGAGAGTCATAGTCATAGTCATAGTCATAGACATACTTTATTGATCCCAGGGGAAATTGGTTTTCGTTACAGTTGCACTATAAATAATTAAATACTAATATGTAAATTATGCCAGGAAATAAGTCCAGGACCAGCCTATTGGCTCAGGGTGTCTGACCCTCCAAGGGAGGAGTTGTAAAGTTTGATGGCCACAGGCAGGAATGACTTCCTATGACGCTCTGTGTTGCATCTCAGTGGAATGAGTCTCTGGCTGAATGTACTCCTGTGCCCAACCAGTACATTATGTAGTGGATGGGAGACATTGTCCAAGATGGCATGCAACTTGGACAGCATCCTCTTTTCAGACACCACCGTCAGAGAGTCCAGTTCCATCCCCACAACATCACTGGCCTTACAAATGAGTTTGTTGATTCTGTTGGTGTCTGCTACCCTCAGCCTGCTGCCCCAGCACACAGCAGCAAACGTGATTGCACTGGCCACCACAGACTCATAGAACATCCTCAGCATCGTCCGGCAGATGTTAAAGGACCTCAGTCTCCTCAGGAAATAGAGATGGCTCTGACCCTTCTTGTAGACAGCCTCAGTGTTCTTTGACCAGTCCAGTTTATTGTCAATTCGCATCCCCAGGTATTTGTAATCCTCCACCATGTCCACACTGACTCCCTGGATGGAAACAGAGGTCACCGGTACCTTAGCTCTTCTCAGGTCTACCACCAGCTCCTTAGTCTTTTTCACATTAAGCTGCAGATAATTCTGCTCACACCATGTGACAAAGTTTCCTACCGTAGCCCTGTACTCAGCCTCATCTCCCTTGCTGATGCATCCAACTATGGCAGAGTCATCAGAAAACTTCTGAAGATGACAAGACTCTGTGCAGTAGTTGAAGTCCGAGGTGTAAATGGTGAAGAGAAAGGGAGACAAGACAGTCCCCTGTGGAGCCTCAGTGCTGCTGATCACTCTGTCGGACACACAGTGTTGCAAGCAGACGTACTGTGGTCTGCCAGTCAGGTAATCAAGAATCCATGACACCAGGAAAGCATCCACCTGCATCGCTGTCAGCTTCTCCCCCAGCAGAGCAGGGTGGATGGTGTTGAATGCACTGGAGAAGTCAAAAAACATGACCCTCACAGTGCTCACTGGCTTGTCCATGTGGGCGTAGACACGGTTCAGCAGGTAGATGATGGCATCCTCAACTCCTAGTCAGGGCTGGTAGGCGAACTGGAGGGGATCTAAGTGTGGCCTGACCATAGGCCGGAGCAGCTCCAGAACAAGTGTCTCCAGGGTCTTCATGATGTGGGAGGTCAATGTCACCAGTCTGTAGTCATTGAGGCCGCTGGGGCGCGCGGCGTCTTTGGCACAGGGACGAGGCAGAAACGTCTTCCACAGTACAGGAACCCTCCAGAGCCTCAGGCTGAGGTTGAAGACATGGCGAAGTACTCCACGTAGCTGAGGGGCACAGGCTTTGAGCATCCGGTCCTGCAGCCTTGCTTGGGTTGAGACGTTTCAGCTGTCTTCTCACCCTGGCAGAGGTCCTGGCATCAGAGTTAATGTTTCGAAGGTTTCAGAAGTTTCAAAGGTACATTTAATGTCAGAGAAATGTATACAATGTACATCCTAAAATGCTTTTTCTTTGCAACCATACACGAAAACAGAGGAGTGCCCCAAAGAATGAATGACAGTTAAATGTTGGAACCCCAAAGTCCCCCCAACTCCTCTCCCTCCTGTGCATAAGCGACAGTGAGCAACAATCCCCCCTTCCCCACCAGCAAAAAAAACATTGGCACCCACCACTGAGCACTCAAGCTTGCAGCAAAGCAACAGCAAAGACACAGACTTGTAGTGCTCCAAAGACTATTTGTTCACCTGGTATTTGACATACCACAGGCTCTCTCTCTCCCTAATAAGGGAGAAAGGGATGTCTCCGTTTCACAGCGAGAAGGGAGATATAACAGACAACTTGTTGGTTGCTGCTATTACTGCGGGAGAGCAGGTCACCTGTGGGCCGAATGTCCGAAGCTTTAGCCACCGAGAAACTGCTAAGATTTATTGATTTATTGGCATACACCATGGAGTAGGCCTTTCCATCTACTCGAGCTGCGCTGTCCAGTAATTCCCTAATTTAATTCTAGTCTAATCCGAATGGGACAAACTACAAATACCAATTAACCTTTCCAATCTACCAACCGATATGTCTTTGGACTGTAGGAGGAAACCAGAGCATCTGGAGAAAACTCACATGGTCATGGGGAGAATATACAAAGGCAGTGACAGGATTTCAACCCGGGTTGCAGGTACTGTAAAGCAATGTGCTAATCAGTACTTTATCATGCCGCCCTAAGTTTACTCAGTGTCAGGAGGACTGTGATGGTAGCAGCTACTTCTCCCAACCCTACTGATTCTGGTGTCAGAAGGCAGAGATCTCCTGCAGTAAGAACCAATAAGCGGTCAATGCCTTTGTGGACTCTGGGGCAACCAGTGATTTCCTGGATTTGGGGGACCGCCTGTGGACTCAACATACCTCTGCAGGAGTTAAGCCATCCCATGCCCGCAGCCGCCCTGGACAGTCGTCCTCTTGGTTCTGGGCAGATCCTGCAGCAGACATCAGGTTTGCAGATGAGGATAGAAGAACATGTGGAGGACATTTGTGTCTATGTTATCAATTCTTCTCAGCCAAGGGATCCTTGGGTACCCTTTGCTGTTCCAGCCTAACCCTTCTGTGAACTGGAAGGAAGGGAGGATCATTGCATGGTCCAGTGGCTGCAAGAAGATATGGTTTTGGCTTGCTGTCCTGACACCCTGACTCTCCCCTGACCAGCGGCCATCAAGGAGGCAGACTTGTTTAGGGTAACCTGGCGGCTTGGGAAGACCCAGTCCAGCCTCCAAATGCAGATAAGCCGGCTCCAGCCAATGGGACCGTGTGAATCCCAACCCTGCCTAGACAGGGATGCACTGGAACTGGAGAGAGAGGGTCTCCAGTTCAGGAGAAAGCCAAGGAGGTGTCCAAGCAGTCTGAAACTCTAGCAGCCAAATCCCTTAAGTTTGCCAGGTCCCATCTGAGGGAATAGCTCCTAAACGTAGACCCTTGGACCCTAGTCACAGGAGCACAAGACCATTTTGTAGCACCTTGTTGCCATTGCCTGAGGATAGAGATGAGAATTTGGTGTTTGTTTCAACTAAAGACTCCAGTGAACCTATAGAGGAGAATCTGAGGTCTGCAGAATCATCCCCACTACCTAAGGAGCCTTGGGAGTTGTCCTTGCAGGGAGGTTCTGGGGCAGTTACAGCACCCAAGCCAGTTGAAATCCCATCCATCTACAAGGATTTGGAAGAAGTCTTCAGAAAGGGAAACGCCTTGAACCTTCCACTGCACTGACCCTATGACAATGCTATAGAGCTACTTCCTGGTACCTGTTCTCTGCACTGTTAATTATACATGCTCTCAGGCCTGGAGAGAAGTGCTAGGGAGGAAGACATAAAGGAGGCTCTTGGCATGGGATTCATTTGGCCCTCCACATCACCAGCTGGTGAAGGCTTCTTCTTCGTACAGTAAAGAGGACGGGAGCCTGCTGCCATGCATTGACTACAGAGTGCTGAATTGCATAACGACCAAAAATCGGTACCCCCTTCCACTCATGACTACTGCCTCTGAGATTTTCCAAGGGTCAAGAGAGTTCTCAAAGCTAGAGTTGTGCAGTGCATACAGTGTGGTTTACATTAATGAGGGTAATGAGTGGAAGACTGTGTTCAACACACCAACAGTAGCTGGTTGCACCCTTCGGTCTCGCAACTGCACCAGCAGTTTTCCAGGCCTTTATAAATGATATGCTCAGGAATGTTCTCCATAAGTATGCCTTTGTCTAGTTGGATAATATCCTAATCTTCTTGAAGTCCACTCACATCAGGGATATCTTAAAGAGGTTTCTAGATCATGGACTTTACGTCAAGCTGGAAAAATCTGAAAATTTCACATAACCACCATTTCATTTTTGGGTTTTATCATCTCGAATGGCAACCTCAAGATGGATCCTACCAAGACACAGGCAGTCAGAGATGGCCACAAACATTCAATATGAAACAAGCCCAATGATTGCTGTGATTTACCAACTTTTACAAAAAGTTCATCAGGAACTTCAGCTCAGTGGTGGCTCTGCCTACAGCACTAAGAGATCCATGGCCCTTTTGTTTGGACTACTGAGTGGAGGGGAGGCTGTTTTTGCAGAGCTCAAACAACAGTTCATGGCAGCTTCCATTTCGGTTTCACCTAACCCAGACCTTCACTTCATTGTGGGGGTGGACGCCTCAGATATTGGAGTGGGTGCAGTGTTGTCTCAATCAGAACCTTTGGATAATAAACTGCATCTATGCACATTCTACTCCGGGCAGCTACTCCTGGCAGAGGTGAAAATAGAGAGCTGCTCACGGTCAAGTTGGCTTTGGAAGAATGCTGTCACTGGCTTGAGGGGGCCAAGCACCCTTTTATTGTATGGATAGACCACAAGAACCTGGCTTATATTCAGGAGGCCAAATGACTGAATTTCAGGAAGACAAAGTGGTCTCTTTTCTTTAACCATTTCAATTTTGTCCTGACCTATCGACTGGGGTCAAAGAATCAGAAAACAGATGCCTTGTCCCATCAGTATGATGAACCCAAAAGAGAGGAGCAGCCTATCAAAGCTACATTTAATGTCAGAGGAATACATATGATATACATTCTGAAATTCTTTTTCTTCGCAACCATCCATGAAAACAAAGGAGTGTCCCAAAGAATGAATGACAGTTAAATGTTGGAACCCCAAACCGCCCCCCCAGCTCCTCCTCCCACGCATAAGCACCAGCAAAAAAACTATCAGCACCCCCAACAGAGCACTCAAGTGTGCAGCAAAGTATCAATAAAGACACAGACTTGCAGTAGCCCAAAGACTACTCATTCTCCCGGTAATTCAACATTCTACAGGATCTCTCTCTTCCTAATAAGGGAAAAAGAGGTGTCCCCATTTCACCATTTTACCCCAAGCTCAGGTGATAGCATCAATTCATTGGGGAATCGACACACTTGTTCGCAAGGCTCAGGCACAAGGGGCGATTCCCAAAAACTGCCTTCTGGGTCACTTGTTCATCCCAAGTTCCATCAGATCTCAGGTACTTCAATGCAGACATGCATCAAGAATGATAGCATACCCAGGATTGCCAACACCCTCAAGTTCATTAAAAGAAAATACCTGTAGCCTGGAATAGCAAGGGAGGCCCAACTAAACATGTAGGAATGTGAGGTGTGCACCCGGAATAAGGAACCCCGCACCTAACCTCAAGGGCTCCTTCACCCTATACCTGTTCTGGACAGACCATGGGCGCACATCTCCATGGACTTTGTCACAGGTCTTCCGCCTTCCAAGGGGAAGACTGTCACCATGGTAATTGTAGATCGTTTTTTGAAGGCCTGAAAATTCGTTGTCTTGGCCAAACTACCATCTGTGGTAGAGTCGGCCGAAATTGTCCTGCACCAGATCTTCAGGATCCATGGATTTCTGGTGGACATTGTGTCAGATTGTGGTGCTCAATTTGCGTCATGTTTTTGGAGTGTGTACCGTACGCTGACTGGGACAACAGTGAGCCTTTCCTTGGAAGCATGTGAACTGAGATCTGGAACGAACCCTAAGATGCCTGGCCTCAGAAAAATCAGACGATGGTGTGACCATTTGACGTGGACAGAGGTCACCCAAAACACTTTACAGCATTCTAAGCATGGGATATCCCCATTCAAATCCCAACTTGGATATCCTCTGCCAGTTTTCCCTGAGCAGGAGGCCGAGGTTAGGGTTCCTGCAAAGCAAAGATCTCGCCTGATGCTGCAAGGAAAAATGGGCAAGGGCAGGGGAGATTTTGTTGGCTTCTACCCAAAAGGATGAAATAAAGGCTAACTGCAAGAGAAGACAGAGACCAACGAAGACAGGGACCAGCTTTGCAGTCTGGACAATGGGTCTGGCTGTCTACTCAGGATTTGCCTCTCCGGGTGGATCCTAGGAAGCTGACGCCTGTTCATTGGACCCTTCAAGATTCTTAGGAAAGTAAACCCAGTGGCTTACACCTTTCAGCCCCACCAGACCCTCAAGATCAATTCCACCTTCCACATTTCCAAATTAAAACTTGTAAACACCAGTTCATTAGCCCCACCACCATCAGTCCCACTGCCACCCCGGTTTGTCAATGGGGAACAGGTCTTCACCGTAAAAGGAATTCTGGATTCATGAACTGTTCGGGGTGCTTGGCAGTTCCTCGTGGGTTGGGAAGGATTCGGACCCGAGGATCGGTGCTTGGTTCCGGATCTGGCGCTCATCCCTGACCACTATCATCGTCTCTCTGAGCAACCAGGGCCATCAGGAGTCTCCCATAGGGAAAGAGGTCCTGTTACAATATGAACCTGACTGCACCAGCCTCCAGGGTTTAGACATTCTAACTCTCTGGAAAACGGATAGCTGACGTGACTCCTGTAAAGATCCTGGCCCACCCCACTAATTGGTGGCCTTGTTTTGGTGCCAGGACTTTAATATTTACAGAGCACCTGATTGATTTGGTGCTCATTCATCAGCTCAACTTTAGGTTCTTGTCTAGGAGGTCCAGAGACAGATTGCCCTGGGCTGGAAGGACTGCCTGTGTGTCTGAGTGGATGGGAGGGCGAGAGGAACGGGACTTGTTTTGCTGTTGTTGCTCGTGCTGCTCTGATGATCATTGTTGTTGCAGGAATGTGTGGTGACACAGCACGTCCTTAGGCTGTTAATGCCAATTAGGCATCTCACTGTATGTTCCAATGTAGTTATGACAAAAATGAATCTGAATTTGAGTCTGCCTGTTTATCAGTGAGACCTTGAAACATCAACTACAGGATGATACAGAGCAGAGTGAATAACGTGGATTGTGAGGTTCAGTGACTCGCCCTGCAGTAACCGCACTGATTCGGAGTCAAATTCTCAACTGGATTTTGAATGAACATGCTCACCCTGCAGTGGCAGAGGGAGACCATAGCCATTTTAAACACCAGTCCTTTCCCTGTACAAAATGGGCATGTAGGCGGTATGGGAGCAGTGGCCGCAGGTAAAGTGGGTGCGAGCTGCTGTCTACGTTAGGTTAAATAACCATGTCAATCTATTACCACCAATCAGAAGACCAGAAACTGTAAAGAAAAACTTAGCAGTGGAAAGCTCCAAAAGTTCAAAGTAAATCTATTATCAAAGTACACATATTTCACCATATACAACCTTGAGATTCATTTTCTTGCTGGCATTCACCGTAAATACAAAGAAACACCATAGAATCAATGAAAGACTGCACACAAGGCGGACAAGCAACCAATGGGAAAAAGGCAACAAACTGTGCAAATACAAATAGAAAAAAAATCAAATGAAATAATAATAAAAGTAAATAAATAAGCAATACATATTGAGAACATGGAATGAAGATTCTTTGAAATTGAGTCCAGAGATTGTGGGAACTGATCAGTGAGGGGGTGATGAAGTTATCCCCTCTGGTTCAAGAGACTGATGGTTGAGGTGTAATAACTGTTCCTGAATCTGGGGATGTGGCTTTTAAGGCTCCTGTACCTCTTTTCTGATGGCAGCAGTGAGAAGAGAGCATGACCTGGGTGGTGGATGTCCTTGTTGATAGATGCTGTTTCCCTGTGACAGGGCTCCATGTAGATGTGTTCAGTACCGGGCTATATCCACTACTTTTTGTAGGCTTTTCTGTTCAAGGACATTGGTGTTTCTATACCAAGTCATGATACAACCAGTTAATATACTCTCCACTTCACATCTATAGAAATTTAACCAAGTTTTCGATGACATGCTGAATCTTCGCAAACTTCTAAGAAGGTAGATGTGCTGCTGTGCTTTCTTTGTAATGGTGCTTACATGCTTGACCCAGGACAGTTCCTCTCCACATCTGATACCCCTTTGACGACTGGCTCATGGATCTCTGGTTTCCTCCTCCTGTTGTCAGTAATCAGCTCCTTGGTCTTGCTGACATTGAGTAAGAGGTTGCTTGTTGTTGCTCCACTCAGCCAGTATTTCAATCCCAATGACCCAACCCGGAGATTAGTCTGAATGATCTTCTGTCCAGCTTCCAATTTGCTCTGTTACATTGGTTGTGCAATAATTAGAGAACATCTCTGCCTTTTTACATATATAGATTTACCAGGATGCTGCCTGGCATGTCTTATGAGGATAGGTTGAGCCAGCGAGGACTTTTCTCTTTGGAGTGAAGGTTGAGTGGTGACTTGATGGAAGTGTGCATGATGAGAGGCATAGATTGAGTGGATAGCCAGAGACTTTTTTCTCAGGGTGAAAATAGCTAATATGTGGAGGCATATTCTTAAGGTGATTGGAGATAGGGGGAATATCAGAGGTAAGTTTTTTTTGTACATGAAGAGTACACTAATAGAATACTCTACCAGAATGTAATAGAATTCACTCTAATAGAACACTGCTGTCCGAGCAGTGCTGCCAGGATAATCAAGGACACAACCCACCCAGCCAACACACTTTTCGTCCCTCTTCCCTCCGGGAGAAGGCTCAGGAGCTTGAAGACTTGTACGGCCAGATTTGGGAACAGCTTCTTTCCAACTGTGATAAGACTGCTGAACAGATCCTGACCCGGATCTGGGCCGTACCCTCCAAATATCCGGGCTTGCCACTTGTTTTTTTTGCACTACCTTACTTTCCCTTTTCTATTTTCTATTTATGATTTATAATTTAAATTTTTAATATTTACTATCGATTTGTACTCCAGGGAGCGCAAAGCACAGAATCAAATATCGCTGTGACGATTGTACGTTATAGTATCAATTGTTTGGCGACAATAAAGTATAAAGTAAAGTAACGTACCAGGGATGGTGGTAGAGGCACATACATTAGGGACATTTAAGAAACTTCTAGATCGGCACGTGGATGATAGAAAAATAGAGGGCTATGAAAGAGGGAAGGGTTAGATCGATCTTAGAGTAGGTTAGAAGCTTGGCACAACACCATGTATAACTCTTCAGCCTGTACTGTGCAATAATATTTTATCATCTATGTATACATTTTGGGATGACGACATTGCTGTCAGGACCAAAACTTTTTGCCCTTCCTTAATTGCTCTTGAGAAATTGGTGTGGAGCCACATTTTTCAATCACCGCAGCTCATCTTGTGAGGCTGCTCCTATGATCCTTTGGGGTCAGGAGTACCACTATGGGCACACAATTCAAGGCACCAACTATAGAAAGGGTGCAACTGAGCTGGGGAGAGTGCAGGATAGATTCACCAGGATGCTGCCTGGAATGGAGGACTTTAGTTAAGGGGAGGGATTGGTTAGGGGGTGCATGTTTACCTCGCAGCGAAGGAGGCTGAGGGCTTACCTGATAGAGGTATGTTAGATTATGAGAGTCATAGATAGAGAAGGCAGTCAAAACCTTTATTTGAGGGCAGCGGCATCAAGAACAAGTGGATACAGTTTTAAGATGACAAAAAAGACTTTCAGAGGTGATCTTAAGAGTGAGTTTTTTAGATTAGATTAGATTCAACTTTATTGTCATTGTGCCGAGTACAGATATAAAGCCAATGAAATGCAGTTAGCATCTAACCAGAAATGCAAAGAATAGTGTTATTTACAAAATAACTGCGAATAAAAAGTAAGTGCTACAGCATACAAATAAAAAAGTACTGAGACAGTACAATATGGGTGCAATACTGCTTAGCGCTGTGATGAGAGGTTCAGCAGTGTCAGAGCCTCAGGGAAGAAGCTCTTCCTGTGCCTGCTGGTGCGGGAGCGGAAGCTGCTGTAGTGCCTACTGGATGGGAGGAGAGTAAAAAGTCCATGGTTACGGTGAGATGCATCCCTGATAATGTTTTTCGCCCTGCCAAGGCAGCGTTTATGGTCGATGTTCTCAATGGTGGGCAATTGGGTGCCGATAATCTGCTGGGCAGTTTTCACCACACGCTGGAGTGCTTTGGGGTCCAATACGGGACAATTACCATGCCACACTGAGATGCAGTTGGTGAGTATGCTCTCAATGTACAACGGTAAAAGTCTGTCAGTATCCTGGGACAGAGGTGAGCTTTCTTCACGCTCCACAGGAAGTAGAGGCGCTGTTGCGCCTTTTTGATCAGGATGGAAGAGTTCAGGGACCAGGTGAGATCCTTGGAAATGTGGACACCAAGGAATTTGAAGCTTGATACACGCTCTACTACAGTTCCGTTGATGTAGATGGGGACGTGAGTGTGACTCCTAGCATGCCTGGAGTCCACAATGATCTCCTTGGTCTTCTGGGTGTTAAGGGCCAGGTTGTTGTCGGCACACCACGCGGCCAGGTGCTGGACCTCATCCCTATAGGCCGTCTCATCACCCCCTCTGATCAGGCCAACCACCGTGGTGTCGTCTGCGAACTGGATTATGGAGTTAGAACCATGTACAGGAACGCAGTGATAGGTGAAAAGGAAGTACAGAAGAGGGCTCAGCACACAGCCTTGAGGCACGCCGGTGTTCAGGGTGAGAGTGGAGGGGGAGAGGTTGTCTAACTTAACTGATTGGGATCTGTTAGTCAGAAAGTCCAAGGTCCAATTGCAGAGGGATATGCTGATACCAAGCTAGCGAAGTTTGGTTATCAGCTTGGAGGGGATCACAGCATTGAATGCCAGACTAAAGTCAATGAACAGTATTCTGACGTAAGAGTTAGGGCTGTTTGGGCTGTCCAGGTGGGTCAGGGCAGAGCGAAATGCCGTGGAGATGGCGTCCTCTGTTGACCTGTTGGTGCAATATAGGCAAATTGATGGGGGTCCAGGGTAGGGGGCAGACAGGATTTCAGATGTGATAGAACCAGTCTCTAAGCACTTTGCAATGATGGGGGTGAGTGCAACTAGACGGAAGTCATTCAGGCCCGTGGCAGTGGAATGCTTTGGCAGTGGCACGATGGTGGCAATCTTGAAGCTTGTGGGGACAACTGCCTGGGCCAGGGATAGATTAAAAATGTCCGTGAAGACCCCGGCCAACTGCCCTGCACAGACTCCGAGCATGCGGCCAGGTATTCCATCCGGACCAGCTGCCTTCCGTACGTTCATCCTGCTCAGGGTGGCGTAAACATCGGAGGTGGAAAGTGAGAGAGGCAGTTCACCAGGTGGGAGATTCGCTTTGAGGGTGACCTCCTTGTTCTCTCAGTCAAAGCGAGCGTAAAAGTAATTGAGCTCACCAGGGAGGGAAGCAGAGCTGGAAGGGGGCACAGTACTAGGAGGTTTGAAGCCTGTAATGACCCTTTAACAGAGACTGGTCAATAAATGGAAGCTGTTCTGTAATGACCCTTTAACAGAGACTGGTCAATAAATGGAAGCCATTCTCAGGGAAGTTGGGGTGAAATCAGATATAATTACTACATTTAAGAAGCATTTAGTCAGGCATTTGCATAGGCAAAACATAGAAGGTCCTATTGCAGGAAAATTGGATTGATGTAGATTGGCAAGCTGGACTGTAGGGCCTGTTTCTGTGTTGTTCTGCTGTATGTCTCTATAAATCAAAGCCAGATGTCTGTGAGCCCAAGTTTGAGGTCCAAGTTAACCTCCCCAGGAATAAATCCAAATTTATGAAAATTGTGTTGTCAGTGGCCAGGAAATGCATAGCGGTAACATGGAAATCTGATTCCCTTGTACATATTGATCATTGGAATAAAGAAATGCAAAGTTGTATACCCCTTGAGAAGATTACCCCTTAGGAATGGATACACTATATGGATACACTATGTTCATTGAGATTTGGCAACCATATTTGGATTACTTAAATGCCCAGATTTATTTTATTTATTTTACCTTATTATAAGTTAGTTTCTTTAATTTGTATTTTAAACTGACTGAGAGCTGGATGCCTACTCTTCTTTTTCTTTTTTTCTCTTTTCTTTTTTCTTCTCTCCTTTCTTTCCTCTGTCTTTTATGTGTTTTTTTTCTCCCTTCTTTTTTCTAAATGGGGGGAGATGGTGTTGGGATAGGTGTTCTTTTTTTTCTCTCGGACTTATTGATGTATTTGAATTAATTTATTTTCAATGTGTATTAATTGAGTCCTTATATTGCTTCTTTAAAAAATTAAATAAAATATAAAAAAAAGCTTGAGGTCCAAGTCTGCTGGAGGCTGGAGTCCAAAGAAGATGGAATGTCCTGGGTTTAGAGGACTGTGTTTGTGGGTGGGAGGGAGGAACGGGTTGTTTCTTGTTGTGTTCTGTGTTGTCCTGCCAAGCATCGTGGGTGCTGGAATGTGCGACGACTCTTGTGAGCTGCACGCAGTGCACCCTTGCTTGTGCTGGTTGTTAACATAAATTATGTATGTTTCAATGTACATGTGATAAATAATCTTGAATCTTAAAAGTGCAGGAATTGAGGTTTGTTTCTAAATCAATGCATCAATGCAAGGGAATGCATCTTGCTAGTGGTAATGTTTGGAGATGTCAGTTGTCTTTTCCCTGATTGTTGAGAGATTGTGGTTATGGGAGGTGCTACCACAGAGATTACTGGTGAAGGAATAGTCAGATATATAGGGGCTGACGTGCCCTCCGGTACATGACGATTGACTCACATTCTGGCACCCCCATGCACCTCTACCTTTCACAAGGCACATGTCAGACCCATGGCAGAATATTCTCAACTTGCCTGGATGAGTGCTCCTTCATCAGATCTCAAGAAGTTCAGTATCATCCAGGACAAAGCAAGCTACTTTAATGGCACTGTCTGAAATAGATAGCTATGGGTATCCTCATTAAATGGAGGCTATACTGCAGCCACCTAACCTTCAAAGGTTAGTTCACTCCCTTCATGGCAGGTTTAGCTGCCAATATCCATATCCACTTTTCAAACTCCTAGAGGTTTACGTTGGTACATAAGACATAATAAACCAATTCCAAAAATTATTTTCCAGGCGTGGTTGGAAATATTTCTTGATATACCATGGATTCTTTTATTTTTGTGTATTTGGCCCACTAGCTCATCCTTTAATATGTAAATACAAGTTCAAGTTTATTGTCATTCAACCAGGAACATGTATACAGCTAAACAAAAGATTGTTTCTCTGGGGTCAAGGTGCAAAACACAGTGCATAGAGTTACACACTGTATATAGAGTTACGATAAAGTACAATACAGTCAAAAAATAATATTAGCACAGGAACCTGAGTGGCATAGCCTGGAGATTAATGGTGCATGAGATGTTGTTCTAGAGCCATGTTTCAGTAAGAATAACACACAGTTCTTCATCTTCTGGTGGGTCAGCTGCAGACTGAGGTAATCCAGTTGGTTTTCCAGGGAGTGAACTTTGGAGACCACTATTGACTGCTGAGTTAGGCTTTCAGTATAGCACAGATTCCAGCACACTCTCACACTGTTTCCAGTGCCTTCTCCTCTGGGTGGCTGGAACAGGCAACGCCATGGTATGAGATCCTGGAGAGCCTGGTCCTGCAATAACCCAAGGCTACTCAGCTCTTCTGCGGTTAGTCTCACTAATGAACTGGACTTACAGTGTTTTGTATTGTTAATGTCAATAGGGTCTTGTGATCATAAGTAAAACATGTAAGACAAATATTTGCACCATTTGCTGGATATGGAGAAGTCATCATGACGAAGTGCACCACCATCTTACCAAAAGGCCATGTATTCGAGGTTTCAGTTATACTTTTTCTTTTTCACTGTTCTTTAGCCTCCCTATTCTCTTGACTCTACTAACAGGTTCTAATGAACAATTAACTGCAGTCAGTTGTACATTGCTTCTCTCACAAGACATTTGTGCAGCACCTTTCTCACCAGCTACTGAAGTGTTTAACAAATTGGTTGGCCATTATCTGTTTGACAGAGCACAAGTTTGCAGAATGTTAGACTTGGTGGGAATAGCCAACTTTTGGAAGAATTAGCAAACAAGTAGAATTTTAAGAATTATGAAAATTTTTGTGAGACACTGAGAGCATAAATTCACGAAAAAGATATTTTCCCCTGTAAATCTTGGAGACTGAGTTGTTTGGCTATTATTGATGGACATGCTGTGTGGTGTATTTGTGTAGCGCAATTATCTTACAGAGCCAGTGATCAATGATCGGGGTTCAATTCCCACCACTATCTGTAAGGACGGAAACACAAGGAAATCTGCAGATGCTGGAAATTCAAGCAACACACACAAAATGTTGGTGAAACGCAGCAAGCCAGGCAGCATCTATAGGAAGAGGTACAGTTGACGTTTCAGGCTGAGACCCTTTGTCATGACTAACTGTAAGAAGAGATAGTAAGAGATTTAAAAGTGGGAGGGGGAGGGGGAGATCCGAAATAATAGGAGAAGACAGGAGTGGGAGGGATGGAGCTAAGAGCTGGAAAGTAGATTGGCAAAAGGGATACCAGGCTGGAGAAAGGAGAGGATCATGGGATGGGAGGCCTAGGGGGAAAAAAGCGGGGAGGGGAGCATCAGAGGAAGATATAGTAAGAGGGACAGAAGGAGAAAAAAGAGAGAGAAAGAAAGGGGAATAAATAAATAAGGGATGGGCTAAGAAGGGGAGGAGGGGCATTAACGGAAGTTAGGAAGTCAATGCTCATGCCATCAGGTTGTTGCGGAACAAATGCTATACTTGCCCTTACACTTCCTCCCTCACCACCATTCAGGGCCCCAGACAGTCCTTCCAGGTGAGGCGACACCTCACCTGTGAGTCGGCTGGGGTGATATACTGCGTTCGGTGCTCCCGGTGTGGCCTTCTATATATTGGCAATACTCGACGCAGACTGGGAGACCGTTTCGCTGAGCACCTATGCTCTGTCCGCCAAAGAAAGCAGGATCTCCCAGTGGCCACACATTTTAATTCCACTTCCCATTCCCATTCTGATAAGTCTATCCACGGCCTCCTCTACTGTCAAGATGAAGCCACACTCAGGTTGGAGGAACACCACCTTATATTCCGTCTGGGTAGCCTCCAACCTGATGGCATGAACATTGACTTCTCTAACTTCTGTTAATGCCCCACTTCCCCTTCTTATCCCACCCTTTGCTTACTATTTTTTCCTCTTTCTTTCTCTTTTTTCTCCCTCTGTCCCTCTCACTATATCTTCCTCTGGGCTCCCTTCCCCCTTTCTTTCTCCCTAGGCCTCCCGTCCCATGATCCTCTTATATCTCTTTTGCCAATCTAATTTCCAGCTCTTAGCTCCATCCCTCCCGCTCCTGTCTTCTCCCATCATTTCAGATCTCCCCCTCCCCCTCCCACTTTCAAATCTCTTACTATCTCTTCTTTCAGTTAGTCCTGACGAAGGGTCTTGGCCCGAAACATCGACTGTAACTCTTCTTAGAGATGCTGCGTGGCCTGATGCGTTCACCAGCATTTTGTGTGTGTTACTATCTGTAAGGAGTTTGTATGTTCTCCCAGTGACTGCATGGGTTTCCTCCAGGTGCTCTGGTTTCCTTCCACTTTCCAAAGATGGATCGGTCAGGTTTAGTGAGTTCTGGGCATGCTATGTTGGCACCAGAGGTGTGGGCTGCCTCCAATCAGAAATGATGACGCAAATGACACATTTCACTCTATGTTTCAATGTACTGTACAAATGATAAATAAAGCTATTTTTTAGGTGGTGGAACCTGATGTACTTGTTGCAACAAAACTGAAAATCAAAAACAGCTGATGCGGGCACTTTGAAATGAACGCAGATTGACAGCAGGTCGGGTAGGTCCAGAACCATTCTGAGAACTGAAATATTATGTACGGTATATGTGTGTGGGTGGGAGGGATTATCAAGGGATATTCTACAGTTGTTATTTTGTCGATAGTTGTGTTCCGCACTGTTCTGCCAAGCATTGCAGTTGTGCTATATTGGTGCTGGAAAGTGTGGTGACCCCTGCAGGCTGCCCCCAGCACGCTCCTGGGTGTGTTAACACAAAAGACACATTTCACTGTACATTTCGAAGTACATTTGATAAATAAACTAGAATTTGGAAAAAGCCAGAACAGGCCTGGCCTTATGTTCTGACAGGCAGGAGGAGTTACTGCTCTCTATTATCGCAAACAACAGGAATTCTGCAGAAGCTGGAAATTCAAGCAACACACATCAAAGTTGCTGGTGAACGCAGCAGGCCAGGCAGCATCTCTAGGAAGAGGTGCAGTTGACGTTTCAGGCCGAGACCCTTCGTCAGTCCTGATGAAGGGTCTCGGCCTGAAACGTCGACTGTACCTCTTCCTAGAGATGCTGCCTGGCCTGCTGCGTTGACCAGCAACTTTGATGTGTTTTGCTCTCTATTATGTTTCAGAGGCTTGGATTAATTATAGCAGGCACACCACGGCACAGGAGTAAATTCAGCATCACTCTGTCTATGAAATTCTCCAAGTTGCCAAGTGAACCAACATCACTGTGTACTTCCAAGCCAACCATCTGATACTGAACTCCTACTCATATTGAGTGAGTTGTGTTGGGCAATTCACAATCTGCCTATTATCCTTCCACTACCCACACACTTACTTTCAAGGACTAGACAACTCATGTTCTCAGTGTATGTATGTCAGAGCATATTTACTATTTCCAAAACACCAATAGCCTATGTAGTTTCCAAAAGGGACTCACAAAATAAGAATTCTTCTTTGATAGCATCAGTATGCATGTAACTAACAAAAACAAGGAGCTGACTATATTGAGAGATGTCTGTAGTTTCATCCAGTTGCGTATTGAATGGGAACTGCAAGGTTGCCAAATCCCCAATTACCCAATTCAAAATGTTAAAGTATCCCATTACTTGATAAGGGTACCACTTAAATTTGTTTTCCCTCTGTTCCAGTCCACAAACCAGCTTGACCTTTTCTAGTGCACATGGCTTTACTAAGATCTCTTCAATAGTGTGCAGCTTCTTTCGTTTGGCAATCTGGTAAGTAGCCTGTTAGGATGCTTCAAGAAAAGGTTTTTGTGAAATGGCAAATCCAAGAATTTTTCTACACAAAAAATACTGTGGCAACAGTATTCCTTCAAAAGGAAGGGGACTTCCAACGGTTGTTTTCTGGATTGGCACAAGAAAGGCAGTGTGAGAGCTAAATTCTGAAGGAATGCAGTTTTTTTTTAGAAACTTCTTCGAGTACAAGAAGGACGAGGCTGCGCAGGCACATGATGTAGACAGAACTGCGCGGAGAGTTTAAAAATGAGACCACCCTATACAGCAGGCAGCAGAGTGAGTGGTAGCAGAGTGTGGGGCTTTGGCTCAACGGGCTTAGGTTGTAATGGGAAGAGGCGAGAGCGAGGCACCAACTCTTTTTTTTCCCTTTGGCGAATTGGCTTGGACAGAAGAACAGCAGGGCTCACACAGCTAATGGTACGAGCTAACGGTTTAAAAAGTTTGTGTGTTTGGCAAGGTAAGTGACTGAGTAGACTTATTTTTCCTTGTTTCATTCCTATAGAATTAGATAGCATGCCTGCAGGGTTAGTGCTTTGTTCAGGATGTCAGATGTGGGAATCCTGGGAGACCTCCAGCCTCCCTGATGGCCACATCTGCACCAGGTGCACCGAGATGCAGCTCCTCAGAGACCGTGTTAGGGATCTGAAGCTGCAGCTTGATGACCTACAGCTTATTAGGGAAAGTGAAGAGGTAATAGACAGGAGCTACAGGGAGGTAGTCATCCCTAGGCTGCAGGGGTCAGAAAACGGGGTCACTGGCAAGAGAGGGAAGGGAAATGCCCGGATAGTGGAGAGCACCCTTGTGGCTGCCCCCCTCAGCAACAAGAATCTCGTTTTGGATGCTGTTGAGGGGGATGACCTGACAGGGGATGGCCACGGTGACTGGGTCTCTGGCACTGAGCCTGGCATAGTTGTGCAGGAGGGAAGGAGGAAGAAGGGGAATGCGGTAGTCATAGGGGATTCCATAGTCAGGGGAACAGACAGGAGATTCTGTGAGCCTGACAGAGATACCCGCATGGTTTGTTGCCTCCCAGATGCCAGGGTACGGGATGTCTTGGATCGGGTCCAGAATATTCTGAAGGGAGACGGCGAGCAGCCAGCTGTCTTGGTACATGTTGGTACCAATGACATAGATAGGAAAAGGGAGGAGGTCCTGAAGAGAGATTTCCGGGAGTTAGGAAGGAAGCTGAGAAGCAGGACCTCCAGGGTAGTAATCTCAGGATTGCTACCTGTGCCATGTGCTAGCAAGGACAAGAATAGTAGGATCAGGCAGATGAATGCGTGGCTGAGAGACTGGTGCAAGGGGCTTGGCTTCAGATTCTTGGATCATTGGGATCTCTTCTGGCGGTAGTATGACCTGTTCAAAAAGGACGGGTTACACCTGAACCCGAAGGGGACCAATATCCTGGCGGGAAAGTTTAATAGAGCTGTTAGGGAGGGTTTAAACTAATTTGTCAGGGGGATGGGAACCGGAATGATAGAGTGGAGGAGGGGGAAAACAGAAGTAAATCGAAGATAGTGAGCGGTAAAGATGTCAGGAAGGACAGGACGGTGATGGGGCAAATTTGCAGCCATTGGGATGAGTTGCAGTGCAATACAGTTACAGTGAAATCAAAGCAAAAAGTACCAAATACTGGACTTAAGGTGTTATACTTAAATGCACGCAGCATAAGGAATAAGGTGGATGATCTTCTAGTATAGCTGCAGATTGGCAGGTATGATATTGTGGCCATCACTGAGACCTGGCTAAAGGATGCATGTCTCTGAGAGCTGAATGTCCAAGGATACACGGTGTATCGGAAGGATAGGAAGGTAGGCAGAGGGGGTAGCGTGACTTTATTGGTAAGAAATGATATTAAATCATTAGAAAGAGGTGATAGAGGATCGGAAGGTGCAGAATCTTTATGGATTGAGCTAAGGAATAGCAGGGGTAAAAGGACCCTGATGGCAGTTATTTATAGGCCTCCAAACAGCTGCAGTGATGTGGACTACAAATTACAACAGGAAATAGAAAAGGCTTGTCAGAAGGGCAGTGTTATGATAATTGTGGGGGATTTTAACATGCGAGTGGATTGGGAAAATCAGGTCAGCACTGGATCTCAAGAGAGAGAATTTGTAGAATGTCTGCGAGATGGCTTTTTAGAACAGCTTGTTGTTGAGCCCACTAGGGGATCGGCTGTACTGGATTGGGTATTGTGTAATGAACCGGAGGTGATGAGAGAGATTGAGGTGAAGGAACCCTTAGGAGGCAGTGATCATAACATGATTGAGTTCACTGTGACATTTGAAAAAGAGAAGCCGAAATCTGATGTGTCGGTATTTCAGTGGAGTAAAGGAAATTACAGTGGCATGAGAGAGGAACTGGCCAAAGTTGACTGGAAAGGGACACTGGCGGGGAAGACGGCAGAGCAGCAGTGGCTGGAGTTTATGCGAGAAGTGAGGAAGGTGCAAGGCAGGTATATTCCAGAAAAGAAAAAAGGATGTAACCGTGGCTGACAAGAGAAGTCAAAGCCAAAGTTAAAGCAAACGAGAGGGCATACAAGGAAGCAAAAATTAGTGGGAAGACAGAGGATTGGGAAGTTTTTAAAAGCTTACAAAAGGAAACTAAGGAGGTCATTAAGAGGGAAAAGATGAACTATGAAAGGAAGCTAGCAAATAATATCAAAGAGGATTCTAAAAGCTTTTTCATGTATATAAAGAGTAAAAGACAGGTGGGAGTAGATATAGGACCGATAGAAAGTGATGCAGGAGAAATTGTAATGGGAGATAAGGAGATGGCGGAGGAACTGAACGAGTATTTTGCATCAGTCTTCACTGAGGAAGACATCAGCAGTATACCGGACACTCAAGGGTGGCAGGGAAGAGAAGTGTGCGCAGTCACAATTACGACAGAGAAAGTACTCAGGAAGCTGAATAGTCCAAAGGTAGATAAACCTCCCGGACCAGATGGAATGCACCCTCGTGTTCTGAAGGAAGTAGCCGTGGAGATTGCGGAGGCATTAGCAATGATCTTTCAAATGTCAATAGATTCTGGCATGGTTCTGGAGGACTGGAAGATTGCAAATGTCACTCCGCTATTTAAGAGGGGGCAAGGAAGTTAAAAGGAAATTATAGACCTGTTAGCTTGACATCGGTGGTTGGGAAGTTGTTGGAGTTGATTGTCAAGGATGAGGTTACTGAGTACCTGGAGGCATAGGACAAGATAGGCAGAACTCAGCATGGATTTCTTAAAGGAAAATCCTGCCTGACAAACCTATTACAATTTTTTGAGGAAATTACAAGTAGGCTAGACAAGGGAGATGCAGTGGATGTCGTGTATTTGGATTTTCAGAAGGCCTTTGACAAGGTGCCGCACATGAGGCTGCTAAACAAGATAAGAGCCCATGGAATTATGGGAAAGTTACATACGTGGATAGAGCATTGGCTGATTGGCAGGAAACAGAGAATGGGAATAAAGGGATCCTTTTCTGGTTGGCTGCTGGTTACCAGTGGTGTTCCACAGGGATCAGTGTTGGGGCCGCTTCTTTTTACATTGTACATCAACGATTTGGATTATGGAATAGATGGCTTTGTGGCTAAGTTTGCTGATGATACGATGATAGGTGGAGGGGCCGGTAGTGCTGAGGAAACGGAGAGTCTGCAGAGAGACTTGGATAGATTGGAAGAATGGGCAAAGAAGTGGCAAATGAAATACAATGTTGGAAAGTGTATGATTATGCACTTTGGTAGAAGGAATAAACCGGCAGACTATTATTTAAATGGGGAGAGAATTCACTGGGAGTCCTCGTGCAGGATACCCTTAAGGTTAACCTCCAGGTTGAGTTGGTGGTGAAGAAGGCGAATGCAATGTTGGCATTCATTTCTAGAGGAATAGAGTATAGGAGCAGGGATGTGATGTTGAGGCTCTATAAGGCACTGATAAGATCGCACTTGGAGTACTATGGGCAGTTTTGGGCTCCTTATTTAAGAAAGGATGTGCTGACGTTGGAGAGGGTACAGAGAAGATTCAGTAGAATGATTCCGGGAATGAGAGGGTTAACATATGAGGAACGTTTGTCCGCTCTTGGACTGTATTCCTTGGAGTTTAGAAGAATGAGGGGGGACCTCATAGAAACATTTTGAACATTGAAAGGCACGGACAGAGTGGATGTAGCAAAGTTGTTTCCCATGGTGGGGGAGTCCTAGTTCGAGAGGGCATGACTTAGGGATTGAAGGGCGCCCTTTCAGAACAGATGCAAAGGAATTTTTTTAGTCAGAGGGTGGTGAATCTATGGAATTTGTTGCCACGGGCGGCAGTGGAGGCCAAGTCATTGGGCGTATTTAAGGCAGAGATTGATAGGTATCTGAGTAGCCAGGGCACCAAAGGTTATGGTGAGAAGGCTGGGGAGTGGGACTAAATGGGAGAATGGATCAGCTCATGATAAAATGGCGGAGCAGACTCCATGGGCTGAATGGCCAACTTCTGCTCCTTTGTCTTATGGTCTCACTCTGTCCCGTTACGTCCATTAAACATAGTTGTCATCATATTTCCTTTTCTTCAACATTTCAACTTACACTGGGTCTGCAAAAAATACAAAATAAACAAAGCTAAAATAAAATATTTGATTCAACGTTTATTTTTTGAAACTCAATATTTTTGTATGGTTTGTTAAGTAATTTGATAAATCTGCAAAAGAAATAAGTAATCTGTATGTGAATTATGTGAAGTGTAAGATATTCAAGAAATTGCATGGCAGGTAGGTAAAATAAGGCAGGTTTTACAATTTGTCCAAGTTTTAAAACTGTTAATGGCTTTTAGATACTCAGATAGACACAAAGATTATAGTAGCAGCTCAGGCATTTTGTCCTGTCGTGGTTCACTTTAAGAGGCTGGTCTGGTGTGATCCTACTGAATTGCAACATCTCACACTTGTCTGCATTAAATTCTGTCTGCCATTTCTCAGCCCATTTATTCCAGCTGATGCAAATCCCTCTGCAAGCCATGATAGTTTCCTCACTCTCCACTACACCCCCAATCTTGCAGTGTTCTGCAGATTTTCTGATCCAGTTAACCACATTGTCATCCAGACAAACAACAATGGGCCCAGCACCGATCCCTGTGGCACTCCACTAGTCACAGGCCTCGAGCCAGAGAGGAATCATCTGCTACCACACTCTGGCTTCTCCCACAAAGCCAATGTCTAATCCAATATACTACCTCATCTTGAATGCCAAGCGACTGAACATCCCTGACCTACCTCCCATGCCGTGTCAAATACCTTACTAAAGTCTTGCCTGGAAATGGTTAAAAAGGTGCAAAAAAAAAACAAACTACCATTTAACTTAGAAACAACTCATTATTAAAATGAAATACAAAACAGAGTAGAGCACAACCAATACTACTACAGTACCATAAAACTGTGTGTTAGTTCCTAATCGTTACCAATGGAGGAATTCATTCGATGTACACTGTCATGTTCTTTTGATTGAATTGACTTTATTTTTTACATCCTTCATATACGTGAGGAGTAAAAATCTTTACGTTACATCTCCATCTAAATGTGCAATGTGCAATTTATAGTAATTTGTAATAAATAGTATGTGAAACAAGACAGTCAATATAGCAAAAAAATACAATTGTATCAGTGTGAGTTAATAAGTTTGATGGCCTGATGGAAAAAACTGTTCTGAAGCCTGTTGGTCCTGGCTTTTATACTGTGGTGCGGTTTCCCGGATGGTAGCAGCTGGAACAGTTTATGGTTGGGAGTGACTCAGGTCTCCAATGATCCTTCGGCCCTTTTTACACACCTGTCTCTGTAAATGTCCTGAATAGTAGTAGGCTCACATCTACAGATACACAGGGCTGTCCGCACCACTCTCTGCAGAGTCCTGTGATTGAGGGAAGTACATTTCCCATACCAGGCAGTGATGCAGCCAGTCAGGATGCTCTCAATTGTGCCGCTGTAGAAAGTTCTTAGGATTTGGGGTCTCATGCCAAATCTCTTCAACCACCTGGGGTGAAAGAGGCGATTTTGTGCTTTTTTCTCCAGACAGCCAATATATACAGACCAAGTGAGATCCTCGGTGACGTTTATGCCGAGGAACTTAAAGCTGTTCACCCTCTCAACCCCGGATCCATTGATCTCAATAGAGCTTAGCCTGTCTCCATTCCTGCTGTAGTCCACAACCAGCCCCTTTGTTTTTGCGATATTGAGGGAGAGGTGGTTTTCTTGACACCACTGAGTCAGGGTGATGACTTGTTCTTTGTAAGCTGCCTCGTTATTATTTGCGATAAGGCCAATCAATGTGGTATCATCAGCAAATTTAATTAGCAGATTGGAGCTGTGGGTGGCAACACAGTCATGGGTATACAGAGAGTAAAGGAGGTGCCCTGAGAGGCACCTGAGTTGAGGGTCAGAGGGATGGAGGTGAGGGAGCCCACTCTTACCACCTGCCGGCGATCTGACAGGAAGTGCAGGATCCAGCTACATAAGGCAGGGTTAAGGCTGAGGTCTCTGAGCTTCTTGTCAAGCCTGGAGGGAATTATGGTGTTGAATGCTGAACTGTAGTCCAAGATCAGCATTCTCACGTAAGCATCCTCCTTCTCCAGATGTGTAAGTATGGTCTGTAGAGCTGTGGCTACTGCATCATCTGTTGATTGGTTGTGTCGGTAGATGAATTGTAGGGGATCCAGTGTGGGTGGTAGCAAGCTGCAGATGTAGTCTTCGACCAGCCTCTCAAAGTATTTGCTTATTACTGAGGTGAGGGCAACAGGATGCCAGTTGCTCAGACATGTTATCTTGGTCTTTTTAGGTACAGAAACAATGGTGGATGTTTTGAAGCTGGAGAACACTCTACACTGCAAGAGGGAGAGATTAAAAACATCTGTAAACACACCTGCAAGTTGTGGGTGAAGCCTGAGTACCCGCCCTGGGATGCCGTCCGGTCCCGCAGCCTTGCGACTGTCCACTCGTTGGAAACCCTTGTGTACTCCAGCCTCAGGGATGACTAAGGTGCAGGTTGCTTCAGCGGTTCTCCTTGGGGGCTCGGTGTTGGTGACGTCGAACCGAGCGTATGTAACCCTCCGGTTCAGCCAGCATGCATTTGTCTAGGAAGGGACAGCCTGCGGCCCAGCCAAACTGAGAAATCTCGTTTGTGTGGATGCTGTGTGATGTGTTGCCCAGTTAAAAATCCAAACGCAAAATATCAGAAAGTACACCATATGCAATTAAACAATTGAACTTTATAAATCTTAATCTGACTATAGGGCTGGTAAAGAAAATAAAAAGAAAAAAGGGCACATTTTAATGAAACAGTCTAATGTGCACGTTGGAGCTCACGGTTCCGTCCACTCTTTCCCCCGAGTACCGCTGACCGTCGGACCCTCGCTCCGAGTCCACTCCGGTGGTCTACCAACTCTCTCCACTTGTATCTTCTCTCTTCATCTTGCCAAAACCTTCTCTCAGACCCACAAGAAAGAAGCAACATACCTCTCATTGGATGGCACACATTCCAAAGCCCCCGCTATCTGTAGTCACAAACTAAACATTGCTGCTACAGAGAAACCATTACATTAGCAGTGAAACATTACAGTGCGTTACACGTATAAAAGATTTAGCTCATCTGGGAGAGAGGCAGTGATGTTGGCAGCACCACTGCGCTTAGCTTTGAAGACTGCAATAGTGTGCAGACCTTGCCATAGGCTGCATGTGTTATTGGTAGAGAGTTGTGTCTGGATCTTGTCCCTGTATTGTCATTTTGTTGCCTTGATGACTTTGCGTAGATTGTAGGTGTTACAAGGGGGCACTGAAGGCGGACCCAAAAGCAAGACACAAACACTGAAGTACAAGGAACAGGACTAGGATTATCGAGATAGCAAGGTGAGTCAGGAAGAAACGACGTTGGACATTGACACAGGCCCTGGACGAGACCAGGATTCAGGGCCTGGGCTAGGACTTGGGCGAGAAGCACGGGACCCAGACGGGGAAATAAGAACAAGGGACTAGGAGCCTGGACTGGGACTCCGAGCCAGAGACTGGACAGGGACCTGGAACATGGGTTTTGACCCGGGCTCGGGACTCAGATCCAGGCGAGGACTACTCTTAGACGTGGACAGGACGCTCAGAGCCTTGGACGTGGACTGGACGAGGTACTCCAGGGCAGGACGAGCCTCTTGGACTAGTTTTGGCTCGGCTCTTGGACTCGGCCTGGTTAGGTTCTTGAGTATGGAGCCGGGACTCCTCCTTGGAGCACAGGGCTGGGACCCTTTCTAGGATGCAGGGCCAGGATGACCGCCGAGGATACTTGCCGAGGGAACTGCCGAGGTAAACTGCCGGGGATTCAGATGGGGACGATCCAGCACAGGACAAGGAATCTCCAGCACCGGGCTGGGTGAGGAACTCCTGGGCTGGGCAAGCCACTGGAACTGGATGAGAACACGAAGCTCAGACTAGGACAGGGCTGGAACACAGGGCCTTGGGCCTGGAGCACCGGAACACGGAACACAGAGCCAGACCCCTCCTTGGGGAGCACAGGACGTAGGGCCGGGACTCGTTCACAGAACACGGATATTAAACAAGAATGCAGACGGGCTAGGGAAAGCAGGACCAGGGCTAGGAACCATGGACTAGGAGACAAGGATTGGACTCCAAGCCCGAGACTGGACAAGGACCCAGAACCTGGGTCTTGCCTCGGGCTCGGACCCCAGAACCAGGCAAGGACATGACGGGTCCTGGGTCTCTCAAGGCTGGGGTTCTAGGAGCTTGGCTGCGGGATCTTTGTCTTGAAATGCAGAGGCTAATAACTGGAGCTGAGAGACAGACTGGGAACTGAACATCAACATAGAGCCGGGACTTATCCTCGTTGGAATTTAGAAGATTGAGGGGGGATCTGATTGAAACGTATAAAGTCCTAAAGGGATTGGACAGGCTAGATGCAGGAAGATTGTTCCCGATGTTGGGGAAGTCCAGAATGAGGGGTCATGGTTTGAGGATAAAGGCGAAGCCTTTTAGGACTGAGATTAGGAAAAACTTCTTCACACAGAGAGTGGTGAATCTGTGGAATTCTCTGCCACAGGAAACAGTTGAGTCCAGTTCATTGGCTATATTTAAGAGGGAGTTGGATATGGCCCTTGTGGCTAGGGGGATCAGAGGGTATGGAGGGAAGGCTGGTGCAGGGTTCTGAGTTGGATGATCAGCCATGATCATAATAAATGGCGGTGCAGGCTCGAAGGGCCGAATGGCCTACTCCTGCACCTATTTTCTATGTTTCTATGTTTCTAAACAGGGGGACACAAAGAGACAGTCCCAAACTCAATGATAGATAGTTCCTTCTCTTGGCGTGGCAAGGCTCCAGTCTCACTCCGGCGGTTGAACTTGATGGCAATACAGACAAGGTTGCAGGCAAAGGTTCAGAAGGAATGGGAAGGGAAAAGTTCAGCAAGGAATCCTTGGTTTGAGAGGTATTTATGTGCCAGCCCAAAATGAGAATCATGTGCCTCAATTAAGGTACCTAATGGAAAAAGGGAAAACAGGAAAACCCGAAATAAGGAATCGACGGACCGGACCGTGACAGTAGCTCTAAGCGACCAAAATCAGTGCAGAGATCTAGTGCAAATGGTTGGTCATCCATCATATCCAACAAGGCAGGAGATCTGCATATGAGAGTTTTTAAAGTAGGAAGGCTGCTGCACTAAGGGAGTTCCACTCTCTTGACCTCAGAGGTCCAAGTCTAGTTGTACACCTGGTCTTTACAAACTGGGGACTTCCTTAGTTGCAGTAGATGAGCAAGACTTCTTCTGTACCTTGTCATGCCCTTCGGTCTCCACGAAGAATTGCAGAATCACCTTCCTGGCTGCTGGATCTCACTGTTGATCTCATCTGCCAGCACGCGCAAGCTGACTTCACATGCTAGGCCGGGCATTTCCCTATCTCACTGGGGTATAAGACCTATCGGCTATCCTCACCTGATTTAGTCCATCTGTTGAAGGTGTATACCAGGTTTTGGCTGCTCTCGCATGCAAATAGCTACTTGTAGCCACAGGTAAGTGCTGAGTGTCTGGTGGGGATCAAAGGTGAGTGAGCTGTCCCAGGATGGACACAACAAGCCCCTTCGTTAGGTGCTACGCCTCCCTAGACAAATAATGGACTGCCTTTATACAATGTGTGTGATGTTTTCATCCTCCAAACCTTCATTTTTGTGGTAACATTCAATATAATTGTTGATACCTTCAAATTATTTGTAAATTCCTAGCTTGCTGAAGTAGTGAAATCATTTCATTTTCACTCTTGGCTATTTCTGGCATCTCCAAGTCTGAATGCTTGAATCTGTAGTGAGCAAAACAGTTCTGAATTGTCTTAATGAGTATTTCTCACCAATTATCAGCGACAAAAATCCTTGCTTTTTGAACACAAACACGTGCAACTGACTTTATTTAAAAACTGTTTGCTCTAAGCACGGTGTAGTATCTAACAGCCACTCAAGTGCATGCAACTGACACTGGTTAGAAACTGTTCAGAAACAGTGTCCTATTCCTATTCCAATTAAGTGGAATTGTATCCCAAATAAATTATGGGAATTCCAGCTATTTTCTCAAATAGTTGTTGTTCTAAGTGTCGTCTCAAATTAATGGATGTCCGACACATACTGTACATAAATATTATACATATTACATTTATAGTTTTATTTTATTTGCAGTTTTCTGTTGCACATTGCTTGTTGTCAGTCCTTGTTTATATATACTTTTCATAACTTTTATTATATTTATTTTCCTGTAAATGCCTGCAAGAAAATGAATCTCTAGATAGTATATGTTGACATATACTTAGATAATAAATTTACTTCAATGTTGACTTTGACTTTGACTCTGATGTCTCCTTGCCTCTTCTCAACCCAGCGACATTCTGAACCCAGTTAAAAGGGCAGGCATGGAACAGCATGTCTCAAAGAAAGCACGTCAGCATTCCTTCAGTCCAGAGCTGGAGTGTTATCTAATATTAAATCCATAGCTTCTTAGATTTGAGTTTATACCTGTTGACTTAGAAGCAAAGGCGTTACCATTTAGGTCAAGATGACAAAAAAACAAAAAAAAAGACATTTTGTTTGTTAGAAGCATATCCTTAGCAATATTGCTTACTAGAGTTAAAATTCGCCAACCTGGGGTCTGGTCTTGACTCTGGTGTCAAGAGAAATAGTTCCACAACAATTCTTACTTAGTATTTACATGTATCTCCTGTTGAACGTGCCTCAATATCAGATAACTATGAACAACCCATATCATATAAAGAATGGCTTGTGTTTATACAGTGCCTCTCAGAACAACTGATTGCCCCAAAGGACTAATTAATGTCAGATTTGAATTTTTCTTGAAGCGCAGAGCCTGTGGCAGCCAATTTGTGCAAAGGAAAGAAAAGGAAATTTATACACTTCAGTCAAATCTCACTTCAGTTTCACTTATTCATAGATATAAAGCACGCCTTAGCCAGCCTCACCTCAACTATAATCCTTCATCCTTAGTGACACCCTTGTAAATGATCTCTGCATTTTCCCCAATGCTGTTTCATGCTTCCTGTAATGTGATGACAAATTACTCAGATGTGACTTAACTAGGATCAAATACAGTTCTCCTTTGGTACTCCGTGGCTTAGCAAATAAGTATGTCTATTCCATCTGCTTCCTTAACTGTCTACCTATCCTGCAGTCTTCAGGGATTTGTGACCATGAAGTTACATAGAGCATAGAACATTACATTACAGCACAGTACAGGCCCTTCAGCCCACAATGTTGTGCTGATCTTTTCAAATGGTTCCATTTATTATCAGAGAATGTCTACAGTATACATCCTGAAATTCTTACTCTTCACAACATCAACAAAAACAGAAGAATCCCAAAAGAATGAATGACATAAAAACAGTTTGCCTACTGAAGCAACAGGTCCACAGCAGATGCCATCTCATTGGCTCTTCACACAACCTTACAACATCTGGTCAACAAAGATGCTGATATCAGGATGCTCTTTATTGATTACAGCTTAGCATTTAGTACCATCGTCCTCTCAAAACTAATCAGTATACTCCAAGACCTGGGCCTCAATACCCCATTGTGCAATTGGGTCCTGGATTTTCTCACTTGCTGACCCAGTCAGTTGGAATTGGCAAAAACATCTCCAGAATCTGCATCAGCACAGGAGCTCCACAGGGATGTATGCTTAGCCCCCCGCTCTACTCGTGTTATACCTATGACTGTGTGGCTAAGTACAGCTCCAACATTGTATACAAGTTTGCTGCTGACACCACTGTTGTGGGCTGTGTCCAAGGGGTGATGAATTGGCATACAGGAGGGAGACTGAAAACTTGGCTGAGTGGTGTCATAACTACTTGTAGGCTTCAGGAGTGTGAAACCAGAGGTCCATGAGCTAGTCCTCATCGGAGGATCAGAGGTGGAGAGGGTCAGTAACTTTAAATTCCTGGGTGTCACTATCTCAGAGGACCTGTCCTGGACCCATCATATAAGTATAATTGCAAAGAAAGCACGTCAGTGCCTCTACTTCCTGAGGAGTCTGCAGAGATTTGCTATTACTTTGTACATCAAAATAATCTCAGGTTTGCATGTAATAACATGTATGTACTCTGATAATAAATATTACTATAAACTTTGACCTTGCAGGCAGCCACAAAACTAAGAAACCCAGTAGAACCCATAAAGAAAAAGAAAACTTAAGACCCAATATGCAGAAAAAAACAAATCATACAAACAATAAAAGTAAGCAAATAACATTCAGAACTGAAATTCACAAAAGTGAGCCCACGGCCACGAAACCAGTCATCATTGCAGACGATCTAGGAGCCTGTTGGTTGCAGGCCGCAGCCTCAGCTCAGTGCAGAGACGAAGGAATCCTGCGCAGCAGTGAACTGAACACTGGCCCGTTCCTCTCTTCTGGCTCCAACAACCTGGCTTTTTCAATCCGGCCCGGCACTTAAATTGGTCAAATAGCGGGGTGATCTTCGCTCTGAAATCCGGATCCTGCTGCTTCCATACGCTCCCGGGCCTGGGAGCTGCCGCCTCAATTCGGCCCACTCCCAACTCTTCCGATTTGGCTCTCTAATTCTGTTTTTCTAAACATAGAGGTATCTCACCACTTATTGTGTATTTCTTCACCCGCTTTGTTGTTTCCAATTGTTTCAGCTCATACTATCTCAGACTGAATTTAATATGGCACTAGGTGCCGGTATTGGGTTTGGTTTATTACTGTTACAGGTACCAAAAAAAGTTGTTTTGTGTGCCATTCAGATAGATCATGCCATATATAAATACATTAAGGTCGTAAAAAGAAAACAAAATGCAGAATTTGGTGGTACAGTTTACAGAGAAGTGCAGAAAGGCAAATAAAATGTGAGGGCCATGACTAGGTAGATTGGGAGATCAAGAGTTCCTTAGTGTCCGAGAGGTCTGTTCAAGACTCTGATAACGGTGCGTAGAAGCTGGCCTTCAGTCTGGTGATATACGCTCTCTATCTTTCGTATTTACTGCCTGACAGGAGAGGGGAGAAGAGAGAATGTCTGGGAAACCTTGACTGGCCACCTATGCTTAGTTCTGTGCTTTCCTAATCAGTGCATTGGTATCTTCTTGTCCTCACATTACCAACCTTGATATCATTGGCAAACGTCTTAATCGTGGCTCCTGTAGCTCCTGTATTTACAAGCAAGTCACTTATATCTTCCATCAAAAGTAAGGGTTCCGTTGCTGAGGCAGTGGGATCTCACTGCACATGGCCCTCCATTCACTGAACTTACATCACTCAATACACTATTTCCCCCTCCGATAATTATCACACCAGCTTTCTGCTTCCCCTTGTATCCCATTGTCACTTACCTTCTCAATCAATTGGCCATGTGGACCTTTGTTAAAAGCCTCGCGACAATTTGCATACACAATATCAAATGGTTACCCTTGTTGATACTTCTTGTTAAGTTCCCCCAAAGCAGAAGCTGTTCAGCAGCCACCTTCGACAGCATAGCTCCTCTTCATGCTGCCCTAAGGTGTCAACTCTCTGTACGTACTGAAATTTGAATCCATAGCTCGATTCAGATGGGGGTCCTGTTAGCACTAATCTCTGGTTGATCCAGGCCCTGAGCACACAGTGTCCAGTTGTGAATATGCAGAGTAAACAAAAGTATCTGAGTACAAACTGATCCTTGTTGGAGAAGATGATTAAAGCTCAGGAATTCATAAGTGCTTATTGAGTAATCATGTTTCTCAATTAAGCAGGAAAATCACAGGATATAGATGGCAGCTGCATTGAAAGGAAATATAAGTACTTTTTCATTTTGAACTGGGAAAAAGTACCCCTTACTTATAAGGAACTTCCAGCAACCATAAACTTTTGAGGTAACTGTACCCACCAGTATAGTGGGTAACTGTACCCGTGGGTAACTGCTCTTGGCCTTTTTCACTCACTCCATCATTGACAGGAGAGACCTTAAATGCCAAGGTCAGAAAGTCTGGCATTTGATCTCCGTACTTTTCTTCTAAAAGCCTGTGTCTTTGGCAAGCTCTCTAGTCACTTGCTCTATTAACCTTTTAGATCACAGCTCCATGTCAAATATTGCTTGATAAGAGGTGCTTTTAACAAAGCTAACGGTGATCGGTCATTATGTTACTGCTTATTTATTCAGCTGAATAAAACATCCTTATGTCAGGCCACTGTGTACTTTGATTTGGAGAAAATAATTTGACCACAAGACCATTAAATACAGGAGCAGAATTAGGACATCAGGTATCTTCTGTCATTCTACTCAGACTGATTTATTATCCCTCTCAATCCCATCCTTCTGCCTTCTCCCTATAACCTCTGACACCCTTTTTAACTGAGAACCTAAGAGAAGTTTGGTTGTGTGAAGAACAGGACTGACAGCTCATTGTTCCTGGGTTTCATTGTTTTAGACATGATAGAGATTGGGGTGATATTGAAAGAGGTGGAGGGGTTGTAATACTGATAAGGGAGATGCCACAATAGTACACTGAAGACCTCATCCACAGTGTTAAATAGGGTGGAATTCCAAAAGAAAAAAGCTGCAATTATGCTGATGGAATTGCACTTTAAGCTCCCCAAAAGCCACCAAGAGAAAGATAGACAGATAATAGAAAGGTGCAGAAACAACAGGGTCATAATAGGGGGAAACTTTAACTTCCCTAGTAATGATTGGAAATTCATTACACAAGAGGCTTAGATTGGGTAAGAGTTCTCTAATGCATCCAAGAGGGGTTCTTGAAACAGTACGTGGAGAGCCTTACCAGAGGAGCAAGCATACTGAAACTGCATTTGGGATATGAGCCAGGCAAGGTGATGGACCTGATATTGCGTGAGCAGCTCACAATGTAAAAGTTGTGAAAGGCAGGGCTGCAGAACGTGCAGGTCAGGCTATGCTAATATACAGAGAGAAAAAACAGGGCCACAGTCTTTTGACCAGGTCTCCCATGATCGACCTTTTGAAGAAAGGCAGCAGGGAAAATCCATCCTAGCACTACGTTGTAAAAGACCACAAAAAAAAACAGTGTGCAATAGACAGGCCAAAGTTCTTTCACAACCAAGGAATCTTGGGATTGAGTTCCACCTCGTTTAGTCATAAGAGAACTCAGAGAGAAGGTTCCAATTCCTATTCTCATTGATACTGGGCGCAGAATACAGGGCTGAAGCAGAAATGGCATTTAGCCTGCTGTGTCATGTTGATGATCCATTTCTGTTCCTCCTGAGATCACCACCAGCTCAGAAGTCAGTCTTCAGTCTATTCAATTCAATACAATACACAGTATCAAGAGCTTGCTGAGAGGACTGTATTATCACTGCTGCTAAGTGACACTTGATCACCAATAGTGCCCACTGATGCCCAGTTTGGGTTTTGCATCAGACATCATTACAACCTTTGTTCAAACATGCACCAGAGAGCTCAGTTCCAGAGGTGAGGAGAAGTGAGATTGACAGTCTTTAAAGTTGTGGTACCTCTTGACTTAACGCCATAGCGTTAACAAGTTGTGGTGGAGTTGAAGTGCATGGACATCAAGGAACAGAGGATGAACACAAGAGATTCTGCAGATGCTGGAAATCCAGAACGATGCAGATAAAATGCTGGAGGAACTCAGCAGGTCAGGCAGCTTCTATGGAGAGGAATAAACAGTCGTTGTTTTGAGCCAAGATCTTTCAGCAGGATCAGAGGTGTACCTTGCTCAAAGGGAGATAGCTATGGTTTTTGAAGGTCAATTGTCCGTTTCTCTGGACATCACTTCAGGAGTACCCCAGAGCAGAGCTCTAGGCGCAACCATCTTCAGATGCTTCATTGATGATCAGAAGTGGGATGTTTGCTGATGTCTGTGTAATTGTATTCACAACTCCTTAACAAGAAAAGCAGCTCATGATGGCATGAAGTAAGGCCAAGACAACAGACAGGCAAGGGATGAGAAAATGCATGGCATGGTTAGTAAATCTGCCAATGACACTAAAGTAGGTGGTGTTGTAGACATTGAAGATAGTAGTCAGGATTTACAGGGTGATCATGATCAGCTGGGTAATGGGCTAAGGAATGGTAATGAGCTTCGTTTGGATAACTTCAAGGTGTTGCACTTTCAGATGATAATTCCAGGAAGGACTTTTCAGTAACTAGCAGGGCCCTGGGGAAAGTTGGCAGAGCAGAAGAATGTGGGAGTATAAGTACATGGTTTCCAAAAGTGCCATTAGGGGTAGACGGCGCAAAGAAGATTGTTGGCATGCTGCCCTTCAGCAGTCGAAGCACTGAGTATAAAACTTGGATGTTATGTTGCAGTTGTATAACACATTGGTGAGGTGATTCTTGGAATATTCTATTTAGTTTTGGTCTCCCTGCTCTAAAAAGGATGCCCTGAAGCTGGAAAGAGTGCAGAAGAGGTTTGTGAGGATGTTTCTGGGACTCGAGGGACTGAGTTATACAGAGAGATTGAGCAGATTGGGGTTTATTCATTGGAGTTTTGGAGAAAGAGGGGAGATTCTATGGAGGTCTATAAAATCATGAGGCATAGGTAGGGTGAATGCACCCAGACCATGGCTGGTCTGCCCAATGCCTCATTTCCTCTTCTGTCCCAGATTCTAATAGCTTCCAAGTCCTTTTTTCAAAAATCTATCTTCTTCCTCTTTAATCCCCTCCAATGATTTGGCCTCCTTGATTTGCCAGAGGAGACAATTACAGAGACATACCACCCTCTGTGTAAAGTTCCCTTCACACCTATCACTCTTCCCTAATTTGTTTGTTGCTAATCGCCATGGAAAAGAACTTGGCAGAGTAATTGAGTCTACCCATGAATAATTCTAGGCACATGCTGCAGGACTGGGCAAAATTGGCTACCCTAATAGTTTTCCCCACTTACCAAGAATAAATGAAAAGTTAATGTCATGTTGGGTCTCCCAATATAGTCATAGTCATACTTTATTGATCCCAGGGGAAATTGGTTAACATGCAAGGATTTCAAACTATATTTATTATCAAAGTATGTATATGTCACCAAATACTACTCTGAGATTCATTGTCCTTCAGGTATCCACAGGAAAAAAAAGAAATAGAACACAATTTATGAAAAACTTTACATAGACTAACAGACAACCAAGATGCAAAGGAAGACATTTGTGCAAGCAAACAATAAGACCGAGAACATGAATTGTACAGTCCTTGAAAGTGAGTCGGTAGATCATGGAATCAGTTCATGAAAAAGTATATCCCTCAAAGGTCAGTCAAAGAGGTAAAGGGGAAAGGACGCAGGGCTAGAGATACCTATCACCTTCTCTGCTACTTAGACTAACTTGCTCTCTCTTTTTCTCTGATAAAATGTCTTCAAACCAAAAGGAGTATAACTGTTCCTTTTTCTGCAGATATGACCATATTTGTTGATGTGCTTCCAGCATTTTCTGTTTTATTTCAGGTTTCCAATACTTGCAGGTTCTTTTTTGAATTTTCATCCTAGTTATACCTGGGTAGTTGGCCAGTTCATGTTGTTCCCATGCACGATGCACTCCAGTACAGTAGGCAGAGAGAGCCTACACCGATGTGTTGAATGTCTTCTTGAGCAAATACAACTTCGCTACTGGCTCTTTGGAATGCCTGGTTTACGTCAGCTCAGAGTGGAAAAGGAGCATGCGAGTTGGTATGGGGAACCTTGAGTCCCTGTCCATGATAAAACACTAGAGGAGGGGCATTTGGGTAAGAAGGGGAAAAACAAAATGTGCAGGGAACGAGTGTGGCTTACAGAGAGTTGTCAGTGTCCAGCATGTGGTGTCAGGCAAGGTGGTGGAAGCCAAATATGTTGTGAAGTTTGACAGAGTAATACCGGCTCAGCTACCTCCATTCAAACAAGATGCAGGCAGTTTAAAGCATCGGGTGCTGAGCACGTGAGGGATCTTGAAAGCTGACAAAAAAAACTTGCTTATAAAATAATGCTGGGTGTTTGAGAGTGTTTGGAGAGGATTCTTTGAAACAGGGTTTGTGAGCATTTGATTTGGATGGTCAGCATGGCTTTGTGAGGGGCTGGTTGTGCCTCATGAGCTTGACTGAATTCTTTAAGGCGGTGACAAAACACATTGATGAAAGTAGAGCAGTGGGAGTGAAGCATGTAGATTTTGGTAAGGTGTTTGAAAAAGTTCCCCATGGTGGGCTCATTCAGGAAGTCACGAGGCATGGAATCCAAGGAAGCTGACTGTCTGGATTCAGAATTAGCTTGCCCACAGAAAGCAGAGCGTGATTGTAGATGGAGGTATTCTGCCTGGTGATCGGTGACCAGTGGTATTCTGCGAGGATCTGTTGTGGGGCCTCTGCTCTTCATGATTTTTAGAGGTGACTTGGATAAGGAAGTGGAAGAATGAGATAGTAAGTTTGCAGGTGACACAAATGATGGTGGTGTTGTGGATAGTGTAGTAGGTTGCTCAAGGTTACAGTAGAACATTGATAGGACACAGAGCTGAGTTGAGAATTGGCAGATGGTACTTAATTTGGAAAACTGATAAACTTTGCAAAGTCAAACTTGAAGGCAGGGCCCAGGGTTGATGGCCTGATTCTTAGCAATGTGAAGGAACAGAGGGATCCTTTCCACAAATCCTTTCACTGTTGCCGCTGAAGTTGATAGGTTGATAAGAAAGTGCATGGTGTGTTGCCCTTCTGTAGTCAGAAGAACTGTGCTCAGGAGCCCTAAGGTAATGTTGCTGCTCTATAAAACTGGTTAGACCACACTTCAATTATTGCATTCAGGTTTGGTCATTTCATTAGATTATTTAGATTATGAAGACACACAGTCCTCTTTTATTGTCATTTAGTAATGCATGCATTAAGAAATGATACAATATTCCCTCCGGTGTGATATCACAAAACACAGAACAGACCAAGACTGAAAAAACAGACAAAACCACATAATTATAACATATAGTTACAACAGTGCAACATTACCATAACTTGATGGTGAACAGTCCATGAGCACAGTAAAAAGTTCAAAGTCTCTCAAATGTCCCACATCTCACGCAGACAGGAGAAGGAAGAAAAACTCTCCCTGCCATGCCCGACCACAGTTCGACTCTGAGTCGTCCGAAAACTTTGAGCCTCCGATCAGCTCTCCGACACCGAATACCGAGCACCATCTCTATCTGAGTGATTCGACCTCAATTTCGGTCGCCAACAGCAGGCAAAGCCGGGGGTTTTGAGGCCTTCCCTCCAGAAGATTCACGATTGTGCAGTAAAGAGAACAGCGAACGGGCGTTTCAGAAATTTCTCCAGATGTTCCTCTGCGCTTTCACGTCCGTCTCCATCAAATCAGAATTGTCCACGGCCCCTAATTATAGGTAGGATGTGGATGCTTTACAGAGAATGCGGAAGAGATTTACCAGGATGCTGCTTGAATTAGAGAGCATGATGCATGAGTATTGGTTGAACAAACTAGGGCTTTTTCTCCTTGGAGCAAAGGAGGATGAGCGGTTTATAAGATGATGAGGCATAGATCAAATAAGTAACCAGAAACTTTTTCTTGGGTAGAAATGATTAATGCAAGGGAGCAAAATTTAAGGTGATTGGATAGGAAGATGCCAGAGGTAGGTTGTCACAGTCCCGATCGTTAATTCCCTATCTTTCTCCTAATTTCCTTTGATTGTGCCATGGTTCCAACCGCTAATTTCCCATTTGCTTCTAATTCTCTTTGATGAATGCACACCTGGTTTCCATCAAGACCTGCAGCATAAGAACCCTGGCGTTACAACCACTAGTCACCAAATTGTTGGTTTTGCCTGTGTGGTTATTAACGTTTCCCGGCCGCTTAGGACCGTGTGTTCTAAGTTTTGCTCCAGTTTCAAGGTTTACCTATGAACTCCGTCTCTCTGTGTCAAGATCCCTCCTGCTTGCTGTTCAACGTTCATGTCCACATGAGCATCCTAACTGCCTGTGCCCTGCACTTGGGTTCACTTCATTTGCTCATTGTAACAGAACAATCTGCCCACAATGGACCCAGCGGACACAAATACCCTGCAACAAGCCCTCGCCAGCCAGGGCTCCCTACTGGGTCTGCACGATCAACTTCTCCGGGATGTCATGGAGAACCTCCTTTCCCTGGCTGCTAACGTAACGAAGATCGGTGACCAGGTGGACCATGTATCCACTCATTTTACCCCATCCACTCATGGAACTCTGTCTGACCAGCCCAGACAGCCTGTAGTGGCAACCCCCTACGTGTCAGCAACACCCCCGCCAAGAGAGCCGCACATACCAGAACCAGAACACTACGCTGGGGATTTGGGGAAGTGCCAAGCCTTCCTCCTGAAATGCTCCTTGGTGTTCGAATAGCAGTCATCCACGTACTCCATGCAAAGATAGATTATATCATGAGGTTGTTGTGGGGAAGTGCCTATGGCTGTTTGGGATAATCAACCAGATATCTGCTCTTCTTTCCCCACCTTTATCGCGGAAATGAGAAAGATCTTTGACCTCCCCGTCCATGGTAAAGATGCCACTTAGCGTCTACTCACTTTCCGTCAGGGCTCACGCAGTGTTGTCAAATATTCTGCGGAGTTCCGGACGTTAGCAGCCGACTCGGGGTGGAACGGTGAGGCACTCCAAGGGATTTTTGGAATGGTCTCAGTGACATGGTGAAAGACGAGCTAGCGGCAAGAGACGACACCAACAGCCTGGATTCCTTGATCTCTCTAGCCACCAGGTTGGACAATTGTCTTCAAGAATGCCATAGGGAAAGAACTGGTTGTACACCACCTTTGGCCACTCCACGGCACTCATTACCGTCTCCCACCAGCACAAGCCTCTCTTCTCCTCCTGCTCCTAGAATAGGTCCCAGCCCGGCCGTTTCCACTGCCCCGGGAGAGGAACCCATGCAGCTGGGACGGAACCATCTTTCTCCCACAGAGCGACTCTGGAGATAGAGAGCGGTGAGTGTCTCTATTGCGGCCAGTCCGGCCACTTCCCTGCTACCTGTCCCCTTCGGCCAAAAGGGAAGGCACCAGTAGAAAGTGGGACCCTGGTGAGCCAGACAACATTCCCTTCCGTCCCCTAACCCCGGATGCAGATCCAAGTCACTTTGTGTTACAACCAACAGTCCCTGCCTCTGTCAGCACTGGTGGACTCCAGCGCTGAGGGAAACCTTCTGGATGAAAGCATAGCTTCCCGGCCCGGAATTCCTCGGGAGCTGTTAAGTACTCCTCTGGAAGCCTGGTCACTGGACGGTAGACTTCTGGCCGGAGTCACACACTGCACACTACCCCTGTCTCTTATTCTCTCCGGGAACCTTCGGGAGCAGGTACGATTTAACCTAATTTCCTCTCCTCACGCTCCTATAGTTCTTGGGTACCCCTGGTTAAGGCTCCATAATCCCCACATTGATTGGTCCACCGGGAAGATAGTCAGCTGGAGTCCGGTCTGTCTCTCCACTTGTCTACAATCGGCCCTTTCCCCGTGAAAGTCACCGTGACCTCGTCTGCCGCTGAAACCCCTGACTTATCCAAGGTTCCAGCAGAGTATCACGATCTGGGAGAAGTGTTTAGCAAACAACGGGCTCTTTCCCTGCCTCCACACCGCCCTTACGATTGGGCAATTGACCTTCTCCCTGGAGCCCCTCTACCCACCAGTCGGCTGTATAACCTGTCCTGACTAGAAAAGGAAGCAATGGAGGCTTACCTAAATGACTCTCTCGTGGCGGGCATTATCCGACCCTCATCCTCCCCTGTTGGCACAGGTTTTTTCTTTGTGGGGAAGAAAGATGGCTCACTGCACCCCTGCATTGACTACCAGGGCCTGAATAGCATCACCATAAAGAATAAGTATCCACTGTCCCTTATCAACTCTGCTTTCGTACCCCGTCATGGAGCCGCCATCTTCTCTAAGTTGAACCTACAAAGTGCCTACCACCTGGTCAGGATAAGGGAGGAAGGTGAGTGGAAAACAGCTTTTAACACCCCTCTTGGTCACTTCGAATACCTGGTCATGCCATTCGGTCTCACCAATGCCCCCGCCGTCTTCCAAGCTCTGATAAACAATGTCCTTAGGGACTTTATTAACCGTTTTTTTTTTTGTTTATCTGGACGACATCTTAATCTTCTCCTGGAGTCTTCAGGAACACATCCACCATGTCCGTCAGGTTCTGCAGAGGATTTGGGAGAACAAACTATTCGTGAAGGCTGAGAAGTGCGAGTTTCATGTCCCTTCTGTCAGTTCCCTAGGGTACATCATCGAGAGCGGGCAAGTGAGGGCAGATCCCGGAAAGATCCGGGCGGTGACGGTGTGGCCAAAACCCACAACACTCAAGCAACTCCAGTGACTTCCGGGGTTCGCAAACTTCTGTCGTTGCTTCATCAGGGATTACAGCAGGGTGGCAGCGCCCCTTAGTCCACTCACCTCTCCTGCGACCCCTTTTCACTGGGACTCCAAAGCGGACTCAACCTTCTCAGAGCTGAAGAGGCGTTTCATCTCTGCTCCCATCCTGGTCCAATCAGACCCCTCTGGCCAATTCACTGTGGAAGTCGATGCCTCTGACTCTGGGGTGGGAGCGGTCCTCTCCCAACGCTCCGGCCCAGAATAAAAACTCCATCCCTGCACCTTCTTCACTCGTTGTCTATCCCCCCCGAACGGAACTACGCCATTGAGAACTGGGAGTTACTGGCAGTCAAACTCGCTTTGGAAGAGTGGAGGCACTGGCTGGAGGGAGCGGAACATCCATTCATCGTCTGGACTGATGAGAAGAATCTCGCATGCACCCAACCGCCAAACGCCTGAATTCCAGCCAAGCCCGTTGGACATTATTTTTTTGGCCGTTTTAGATTCACATTCACTTGTTGCCCAGGTCCAAGAACGGGAAGCCCGATGCTCTCTTCCATCAATACGTCTCCGAGGAGGGCTTCCCCAACCCCGAGACCATCCTTCCACCATCCTGTGTAATGGCTGCCCTGACCTGGGAGATCGAATCCATAGTCAAAGAGGCACAACGGACTCAACCTGACCCAGGCGATGGACGCCCCCCGCCCCCCAATCACCTCTTCGTGCCCGACTCTGTTTGGTCTCAGGTTCTCCAGTGGGGGCATACTTCTCGTTTCACCTGCCATCCCAGAATCAATCAAACTCTGTCCCTCCTGAAGGGACATTTCTGGTGGCCCTCCATGGACGCTGCCACCCGTTCCTTCGTCTCTGCTTGTTCTGTTTGTGCCCGCGGAAAAGCCTCCCATCGACCACCTGCTGTGCTGCTTCGGCCCCTGCCTGTCCCTAGCTGCCTTTGGTCTCACAATGCGGTGGATTTTGTTACTGGACTACCCCCTTCACATCGGAACACTGCTGTACTCATCGTGGTGGGCCGCTTCTACAAAGCTGTGCATTTTGTAACTCTTCCCAAACTCCCTACAGCCCGTGAAACAGCTGCCTCCTTGTCCATCACGTCCTCCACCTTCATTGTATTCCCTCTCACGTTATTTTTGACCGGGGTCCCCAGTTCATCTCTTAAGTCTGGAGATCCTTTTGTCAAGCCCTTGGAGCCTCAGTAAACCTGTCTTCCGGTTTCCATCCGCAGACTAACGGTCAAACAGAACAAGCAAACCAGGTATGGAAGCAGCTCTGCGTTACATAAGCACCAACAACCCGTTACCTTGGAGCATCCAGCTCGTTTGGGTCAAGTACACCCACAACTCCCTGGTCAGCACTGCCACCGGAATGTCTCCCTACGAATGCTCTCTCGCTATCAACCCCCTTTGTTTCCTGCACATGAAGGCAACATCGCTGTGCGTTCAGTTCAGGCTCATCTCCGCCGGTGCCACAAGATCTGGATGGATGCATGCTCGGCCCTGCTCTGCTCAGCTGACCGCAACCGGAGGATTGCCGAACACCATCGAATTCCTGCACCAAATTATCGGCCAGGGCAGAAAGTTTGGCTCTTTCAAAATACATCCCCCTCAAGAATGAACCCAAGAAACTTGCTCCTTGCTACCTGGGACCATTCGAGATTGAGAGTGTCATCAACCCTTCAGTGGTCAGACTCAAACTGCCCAGATCCATGCACATTCATCCCACGTTCTATGTCTCCCAATTGAAACCTGTATCTGTCAGCCCTTTATGTCCTCTTGTTGAACCCCCTCCACCTGCCTGGATCATTGATGACCACCCAGCGTACACCGTCCGGTGAATACTGGATGTGCGCCGCCGAGGCAGAGGCCTCCAGTACCTGGTCAATTGGGAGGGATACGGCTTGGAGGAACTCTCCTGGATTCCCTGCTCATTCCCCTGTCATGGTCCAGTGTGTGAAGTCCGCATTCCGGTTCACAGTCTGGTCCATGGACTCAGGACTCCGGGACTTCCAGCTGTCCCTTGTTTTGTTTGAGTTAATCATAGGCACCTGATTCCCATCTTGGGGCTTGGAATATAAGTAGCCTTGGGGTTGAGTGTGGGTGGCTGGTTTGTCTTGTCAAGATTCCCTGGGAGCAACCTGCCAGTGGAAGGCTGGAGCAGCCAATTGCCATCTTTATGCCGCGTTAGAAAACCATTGCTTCATGGAGCCTTGCTGTCGGTAGTCATAGCCATCTTTGCGGTATGGATTCAGCTGTTTCCTGGGCCAGCTGAATGGCCACTCTGAGCTAGGTAGGGATCCGGCTGTTTCCATAGCCAGCCGAGGTTGCTGGCCATAACTGCGGCTTGGAGCAACTCCAATGCAGAGATGGAACTGTCTGTTGTTCTTTGGTGTTTGTCTCTTCTTGTCCTCGCCTCCGTGGGGTAAGTCAGGCCGTTCTGCTGTTACTCTGCGGGGGAATCTGTCTTGTCCTCGCCTCTGTTGGGTAAGTCCGGCTGTTCTGCCATTACCCGATGGAGGGACCTGTCCCACTTTGGTGTGGAGATGAAGTTTGACCCAGGTTCTGGGTCCTTGTCCAGTCTTTGGCTCGGAGTCCAAGCCTTGTCTCCTAGTCCATGGTTTCTAGTCCTGGTCCTGCTCTCCCTAGCCCAGATTCCTAGTTCTTAGTTCCTTGTCCAGGTTCCCTGTCTAGTCCATGTTCTAGTCCAAGTCTGTGTTCTTGTCCCTGCTCTTGTCTGTATCCTGTCATGTCCATACTCTAGTCAAGTCCTGTTCCTTGTACTTCAGTGTCTGTATCTTGCATTTGGGTCTGCCATCAACGCACCCCCATTGTGACAGATCGAACCAGCCATAGAAGGGGGGGAGGTACTGTCATGGTCTGGTCCATGGACTCAGGACTCTGGGTCTTCCAGCTGTCCCTTGTGTTGGTTGAGTTAGTCATAGGCACCTGATTCCCATCTTGGGGCTTGGAATATAAGTAGCCTTGGGGTTGAGTGTGGATGGCTGGTTTGTCTTGTCAAGATCCCCTGGGAGCAACCTGCCAGTGGAAGGCTAGAGCGGCTACTTACCATCTTTAGGCCGCATTAGAAAACCATTGCTTCATGCAGCCTTGCTGTAGGTAGTCGTAGCCGTCTTTGTGGTATGGATTCCGCAGTTTCCAGGGCCAGCTGAGTGGCCGTCAGTCACTCCGAGCTAAGTAGGGATCCGGCTGTTTCCATAGCCAGCCTAGGTTGCTGGCCGTTACTGCGACTCAGAGCAACTCCGATGCAGAGATGGAACTGTCTGTTGTTCTTTGGCGTTTGTCTCTTCTTGTCCTCGCCTCTGTGGGGTAAGTCAGGCCGTTCTGCTGTTACTCTGCGGGGGAATCTGTCTTGTCTTGTCCTCGCCTCTGTTGGGTAAGTCCAGCCGTTCTGCCATTACCCGACAGAGGGACCTGTCCCACCTTGGTGTGGAGATGAAGTTGAACCCTGGCTTGTCTAAGGATAGGTCCCGGCTCTATGTCTATGTTCTGTCCAGTCTCATGTTAGTGTCGTGTTAGAGATGAGTCCCGGCTTTTCGAAGGATAAGTCCTGGCTCTATGTTGATGTACAGTTCCCAGTCTGTCTCCGAGCTCCAGCCTCCGAGTTATCAGCCTCCACATTCCAAGACCCCAGCTCCCAGCCTGCAGCCTCAAGAGCCAAGACCCCAGCCTGCAAGCCTCAAGACCCAAGACCCCAGCCTGCCTCCAAGCTCAGGCCTCTAGACCCCAGCCACGTCCTGTCCTGTAGCCATGTCATGTGCTTGCCTGGTTCTGGGGTCCGAGCCTGAGGCAAGATCCAGGTTCTGGGTCCTTGTCCAGTCTCTGGCTCAGAGTCCAAGCCTTGTCTCCTAGTCCATGGTTTCTAGTCCTGGTCCTGCTCTCCCTAGACCAGGCTTCTAGTTCTTAGTTCCTTGTCCGGGTTCCCTGTCTAGTCCATGTCCTAGCCCAAGTCTGCATCCTTGTCCCTGCTCCTTGTCTGTATCCTGTCATGTCCCTACTCTAGTTAAGTCCTGTTCCTAGTACTTCAGTGTCTGTGTCTTGCATTTGGGTCCACCATCAACGCCCCCCCATTTTGACAGGTCCCTTCCCTCCTCCGTGATTTCCATCGAGACAATCCAGACACGCCTGGTGGTTTGCCTGGAGGCTCCCATTGGGGGGTTACTGTCATGGTACTGATCGTTAATTCCCTATCTTTCTCCTAATTTCCTTTGATTGTGCCACGGTTCCGACTGCCAATTTCCCATTTGCTTCTAATTCTCTTTGATGAATGCACACCTGGTTTCCATCAAGACCTGCAGCATAAGAACCCTGGCGTTACAGCCACTAGTTGCCAGATCGTTGGTTTTGCCTGTGTGGTAATTAACGTTACTCGGCCGCTTAGGACCGTGTGTTCTAAGTTTTGCTCCAGTTTCAAGGTTTACCTATGAACTCCATCTCTCCGTGTCAAGATCCCTCCTGTTTGCTGTTCAATGTTCACATCTGCATGAGCATCCTAACTGCCTGTGCCCTGCACTTGGGTTCGCTTCATTCCCTCATTGTAACATGGATTTTTTTACACAGAGTGATGGGTGTGCAGAACTTGCAGTCAAAGAGTGATGGTGCAGGCAGATACATTTGGGACATTTCAGCGATTCTTAGATGGATGAAAGAAAACTGGAGGGCTATGTGGGAGAGAAGGGCTAGGCTGATCTTAATGTGGCTTAAAATGTTGGCACAACATCTTGGACAGAAGGGCCTGTACTGTGCAACACTGTTTATGTTCTATATTCTGTGTTTGAGAAATAAAGAGAGCAGATAGTGTAAGATGAAAGGACAAAGACACTTGCAGAGCTAAAATGTCCCTTACGCATTTCTTTCTCTATAAATATGTAAGTAAATGAAAATGAATTGAATATTGCTAAGCTACAGCAGTGCCTTCTAGGAGGCTTTAAAAAGCCTCATTCCTATCCAGGGAACAGAGGAATATGGATCATGTGCAGGCAGAAAATATTTAATTTTGGGCCTTTTCCTGTGTGGTACTGTCTATGTTCAGTGTCTATAGGACCATCCTGTGTAAGTGACAGAAAATGTGGAACAGCTCACAATCTATCATCTGTCTGCCCTATCTGACATCTCTTGTGCCATCTGTGAAAGTGTCCCACATTAGCAATCTCAATCCTTCATACAGAAATGAAAGTAAGCTATCATTGATTTTAAATGAGAAGAATGGGCGGGGAGGGCAAGAAACCATGGATTCATTTGAAGATGAAAGCATCAGAACCTTAATTTACTTCTCCAAATGAGATAACCTCAGCCAGTAATAATGGGCTTGCTGGGAATACAAAAATTAGACACATGTATATCGGCAGCTTGGTTTGGAGTACAGTAGTTGGTTGTTCTAAAAGGAGGAAGTTTTGGATCTAGAGTTGTGGGTGGCAGAAAAGAGAACATTGACGAAATTCTAAATGAGGAAAAGAGGACATGAATGAACATATGAATTAGATAATGTCCCAATAAAGTGCTGAATAACGTGTGAGGAAGTTGTGAAAAGGAGATTTGGTTAATTTGTTGGACGGTAGCACATCTGACGTTTTCTTTAAAAACTAAAATATTTAAACAAAATAACTTAATGATTATGTTGATGTTGGGAACATTTTGCAATAGGGCGCGTCTGCGAGGTGTCAGGTATAATGTTCCTGGCATTATTCTAATAAAAACAAGGCTATGGGATTGAGGGGGGTGGAGGCGCCCCGTGGCTGATGCAATAAGGGGGCAGGCTGTATCCACCTTAAATAGGAGCCAAATGTAGCGCGGCCTCTGCGAACGTGTTGTTCATCACCATAAGGAGACTGCTAGCATCGCCGGGGAGAGTTCTGCTGGATCTCGGCTCCGTCAGCCCGAGCGCACCGGTATATTCCTACAGTCGACTGTTTCCAGAATTCAGCTTCATGGAGGTAAACTACAGCAAAGCATGTTCCGCACGGATCAATTCAACCTGCCCTTTTCCGTAATCTCAAAACCGTATTGAACTCTGTAAAAGGGGCAATGGAACTACACGTAATTGGAGGGGTGGGTAACCTGCATAGACGTGCAAAATCGAACATAAAGTAAGACCAGTTTAAGTCTCTAAAATTATCTCAGTTCTCGCTTAGGAGGCAAACGTCGGCGGCGGATCCAGTTTTATGCTGTAATTGTGGACGGTCTCTTCCCCACCACCCCCCACCCTTACTGAGTATCTGCGTGCCCCGCCAGCCCCGCTTTCCCTTGCTGTGACTAGACGTGCCGGTGAAGGAACCGACAGCTCCCGCTTTGACAGACGGGAGCAGCCGTGCTTGATCCCTCTCGTCTCCCTTGCATCGTGCTGGGGATGGGAAACCTGTTCTCCCAGTAAGTGGAACACACTGAAGTGTTCCTCCAGTAAGCGGGGCGTTTCCCAGTGTAAAATTAGCAGAACTTTTTTTTTCATTACTGGAATAATAAATACGGTTTCCGTGAATCACAATCTTAGATCTTGATCGCATCGCCACTTTCAGGACCTTGGTACTTATAATTCACGAGCTAGAGAGGAAATAGACCACTTGGCCCCTCTAGCCTGTTCCCACGGTACCCGCTCCGGGCAAAGCCCAGATCCCCTCTTAACATCCGAAAATCCAGCATTTCTTTCGAATGCTGAGATATAGCGGGCTCCCACGGAGGGCAGTGGGGCTACTGATATGTAGCTGTTCATTCGGGTTTGAAAGTTATCCGAGATTTTCTTCCGTTGCATCAGTTTCATGGACTAGAGAACCACACAGCGCAGGAACAGCTCCTTCGACCATCTTGTCTGTGCTGACTATGATGCCAATCTGCTAGCCCCATCTGCCTGCACAAGATCTGTATTCCTCCTCTCCCTGCCTGTTCACCTCTCTGTCTAAGTGACTCTCAGACAGAGCTGTCCTATGGTATCTGTTCCACTTCTTCTTCTGACAGCACTTTGGAGACATCTAACCACTCTCTGTTTTAAAAAAACAACTTGTCTAGGAACTTTTCTTCAAACTTTCCCCCTCTTATCTTAAACCTATGCTGTCTGGTATAGACATTTCCACTCCCTGGAAAGCCTTTGAGTGTCTTCTCCACCTAGAATTTTATGCACTTCTATTCATTCACCCCTTAGCCTCGGGTGCTCTAGGGAAACCAATCCAAGATTGCTCAACCTCTTCTTAGAGCTAATACGTTCTCATCCAGACAACCTCCTCACCAGAGCCTCCACATCCTTCCCTTAAAGAGGCAATCAGAACTGCGCACAGTACTCCAAACGTGGCCCAGCTAAAGTGTTGCCGATATTCATTCTGAGTCGGATGAGAATGCAGATGGTATGATCTGTCAGCTGGCAAAAACACCAAATGCACGGTGAAGAAGGTTGATAATAGATGGCTGCTTAGTAACTATGGCATGTACTGAGGTAGAGTGAAAATCTTTGTCTTACATGCCATTCATACAGATCATTTAACTTCATCAGTACATTGAGGTAGTGCAAGGGAAAGAAAACAATAACATGAGGCAGAATATCGTGTTGCAGCTACAGGGAAAGTACAGTGCAGGTGGACATTAAGGGGCAAGGTCATGATGAGATAGATTGTAAGGTCATATAATGGAACCGTTCGGTAGCCTTATAACTGTCACGGTCCTGATCGGTTATTCCCTGATTCCCTTTAAATTTCCTTTGTGTCACAACTGGGACCGTTGACTCCTTGTTTTCCTTTAATTCATTGCTTCCCCATGTTTCTTGGCCTCTGTAATTAAGGCACTTGATTCTCAGCTGAATGGTCAGTATATAGTGTCCAGCTTATAGTGTTGGGCACGTGGCTAAGCCTTGATTCTCAGCTGAATGGTCAGTACATAGTGTCCGGCTTAAAATGTTGGGCATGTGGCCAAGTGGTTAAGGCGTTCGTCTAGTTATCTCAAGCCGCTAGTTCGAGCCTTGTGGCAGCTGTGTTTGTGTCCTTGAGCAAGGCACTTAATCACACATTGCTCCAGTGTCTGTGCGTGGAGTGGCGCCCCACACAGACTTCCAATCTGCGCCTTGTAAGGCATGAAAATGCCCGACGCAGGCCTCTCATGGTCTGAGTCGATGTTCCCTCCCTCCCTCCCCCACCTCCCCTTACAGCTGCTCAGGACTAGACCATCACCTGACGTCACCAGACGTCACCTTGCTGGAGCAAGTCAAGTCTCCTCTCTGAAGCGAGTGCCAGTCAGTCGCCTCTCCTCGCTGGAGCCAGCCTGTCAAGTTACCGCGCCAGAGCGAGCCCGCTATGCTACCTCGCTGGAGTGGGTCCATCAAGTTAACCCGCCGGAGTGAGTTTGGAGCTGCTGTCTCTAGTTCCGGGGCCGAGTCGCGAGCTCGCCGCTACTTGGAGCCACTTCATGCCAAGATAAAAGAACTGTCTATTGTTGTGGTTTTGTCTCTTCATGTCCTTGTCCCGGCTGGGTAGGTCTGGCTGTTTGCCACTACTTTGAGTTGGGAACTGTCTCTTTGTGTCCTTGCCTCCACTGGGGGTCCGGCTGTTTGCCATTACCCTCAGTTGGGAACTGTCTCTTCGTGTCCTCGTCTCCGCTGAGTAGGTCCAGCTGTTTGCTGCTACCCTGAGTGGGGAACTGTCACTTTGTGTTCTGTGTTCTTTGTCCAAGAAGAGTTCCAGCTCTGTGTCCTGTATCCAAGGAAGAATCCCGGCTCTGTGTCCTGTGTCCTTGAAGAGTCCAGGCTCTGTGTCCTGTATCCAAGGAAGAGTACTGGCTCTGTGTTTTGATGTTCCGAGTTCCGAGTCCGGGCTCGGATTGTTCCGAGTTCCGAGTCCGGGCTCGGATTGTTCCGAGTTCCGAGTCCGGGCTCGGATTGTTCCGAGTTCCGAGTCCAGGTCTGGGTCCAAATCCGGGTCCCGAGTTCCAAGTCCCTGTCCGAGTCCAGGTCCAGGTCCCGAGTTCCGAGTTCCAGTCCGAGTCCGGGTCCCAAGTTCCGAGTTCCGAGTCCCAGTCCGAGTCCGGGTCCCAAGTTCCGAGTTCCAAGTCCCAGTCGGAGTCCGGGACCTGTTATAAGACGATTGAATTGTTCCTCAGTACAATAAGATTGACTCTTGATCTCACAGTTATGATCTTGTGCCTTACTGCACTCTCTCTCTAGTTGTTACACTTTATTATGCATTGTTATTGCTTTACGATGTTGTAGCTCAATGAACGTGTAATCTGTATGAACAGTATTCAAGACAAGCTTTTCACTGTTCCTTGGGACATGGGACAATAATAAAGTAATGCCAATTCCAAATGGATTTCAGGCAGAGTGGTGAGGAAGGTGAACGGCACACTGTCCTTCATCGGTGGTGTATTGTGTGTAAGAGCTGGGCTGTTATGTTACAATCATACAAGATATTAGTTATCCTATAGTTGGGTTATTGTGTGCATTTCTGGTCAGCATGCACAAAGGATTTGATTATGATTATGTGGACACGCAGTCCCCTTTTATTGTCATTTAGTAATGCATGCATTAAGAAATGATAAAATGTTTTTCCAGAATGATATCACGAAAAACACATGACAAACCGACTTAAAAACTAACAAAAAACACATAATTATAACATATAGTTACAACAGTGCAAAGCAATACCGTAATTTGATAAGAACAGACCATGGCACAGTAAAAGTCTCAAAGTCTCCCGAAAGTCCCATCATCTCACGCAGACGGTGAACCTCCAGCAGCAGACGGTGAACCTCCAGCACCGCTAGCTTGCCGATGCAGCATCCGGGAAGCGTCTGACCACAGTCCGACTCCGAGTCTGTTCGAAAAACTCCGAGACTCCGACCACCTGTTCGACACTGAGCACCGAGCACCATCTCTGCCAAGCGTTTTGACCCTGGCCCCGGCAACAGGCGATACGCAAAGCCGAGGATTTGGGGCCTTCATCTCCGGAGATTCTCGATCGCTCAGTAGCAGCAGCAGCGAAGCAGGAATTTCAGAAGTTACTCCAGATGTTCCTCTGCGCTTCTCACGGTTGTCTCCATCAAATCCGGATTGTGCACGGCCCCTCGTTACACATACGATATCATTCGGAACGGCCGCGTGCACTGCATCGCACTGCCATCTTGATTAAACTCGAGAGGGTGCAGAAAAGCTTGACAAGGGTGTTGCCTGGACTGGAAAGCTTGAGCTATCAGGAGAGATCGGATAGGCTATCGAATATGGAACAGTAACAGTATGTAAGAAGCAGCTTGTCAGGTGCTTTAATGAGCAGGGCACTGAGTGATGTGGAATTGGTGCAGTGTGATGAGTGTAGATAGGACGATCAGCAGTGCAGAGGTGGGCTAACGGCCTGAGGCTGTGCTATACAGCTTTATGACTCATGATTCTGAATTGTGACTGTTCCTTCTTCCTCATGGTATGCCAGGCTGCAACAGCTTGTTGTGGACAGCTCCACACAGGGAAGTTATGGACCCATAGAGACATACAACATGGAAACATCATCCCACCAAACCCATACTGACCCCCGGCACCCATTTACACTACTCCTGCATTAGTCCCACCTTTATTCTCTCATCATTCTGATCAATTCCTCCCTGATCTCACCATTCATCCACACACTATGAACAACTTACAGTGTGGTCCTGATGAAAGGTTTTGATCCAAAGCATCAATTGCTTATTCCTGTGTGTAGATGCACCCTGGCATGCTGAGCTCCTCTAGCATTTTGTGTGCAATACTCCAGATTTCAAGCATCTGCAGAATCTCTTGTGTTTATTATTGGCAACTTAGAGTGGCCAGTTCACCTACCAAACTGCACTTTGGAATGTGGGAGGGAGCCCACGAGGTGACAGGGAGAAAGTGCAAGTTCCACGTGGACAATGGTAGTTGCCAGGATTGAACCTGGGTCCACTGTGCTGCTCTCTGTGGACCACTCTGTGTCTTCCACAGCGTTACAGTAGCGGTTGGGCTGCCCTGGGAAAGTGGACGAGATTCCCATGTCTGGCAAAGAATCGGTACAAAGGCCATGGCATCTTTTTCCAGACCTACTTGATGACCTGCAGAAAGAGTTGGATGATGGTTAAGCATAGGGGCTGGGAGAGGCTCAGCCCTCTCACTATGTCAGCTGGCAAGATCTATCCATTTCTTTGTGGCAAGTGAAACTGCTGGAAACAAAGGGTTGCCTGCTGAGTTCTACCTGGCTCTGCGGATTAGCCCTGCCCTGCTGGACTGTAAGTACTATACTTCCAGCTGGCAACTTGTCAGCATCCGTAAGTCTCATTTTCATGTGAAATGGGGAGACACAGAAGATATTGTTGACCAACCACATTGCTCAAAATAGGTCAAGAGTCCTGCTTGCTGAGTCATGCTTGCTTGGAGATCTGTTTATTCAGATTCGTCTTTTACCACGCTCAATGACAGCTTCTTCCCTGTTGCTTTTGGACTCTACTCTTCAGCAGACCACTTAAACTAGGGGTCGCCAAGCCGTTGATCGCGATCGACCGGTCAATCTTTGAGACTTTCCCAGTAGATCCTGAAGAAACATCAAAAATAAATACACAAATACTGTTGTAATGTGAGCATTATAAAAGTGATACTAATTAGGATAATGGTAATATAGCAATATTTTCGCTAAAAAGCTGTTTGTAAAGAGAGATTGTTTCCGGGTTGCGGGGGTTTAGTTCTGTTCTTTCTGCCCAGTGCGCATGTGTGTAGTTCCGCCGCCATGCACCGCGTTTTCACCGTAGCCTGTGCTGCATCAAAGTGACCAATCAGATTAGATAAGAGTACAGACGGTCGCAAACATCAATATACGGCAGTGGTCCCCAACCTCCGGGCCGCGAAGCATGCAGTGGTGCAGCGGTAGTCGGGATGCACACAGCACATCTTTAAGAAAAAAAGCCGAAATAAGCTAATTAATTAGGTGAATGTCGGCTCAGATCAGAGGCAATGCAATCGGCAATCGCTCATGATACCCTGATAGCATAGTGGAGACTCCACGAAAGACAGCAAAAACGTACAAATTCCATCCAGAATGGGAAGAGGAATTTCTATTTACCTTGGTGAAAGACAAGTGTGTCTGTATATTGTGCCACCAAACACAAGCACTGACTAAAAGAGGGAATCTGGAGTGGCACCACAACACCAACCACCAGGAATTTAAAGACACCTACCCCCCAAAGAGAGCAATTCGTGCCTGGAAAATTGAGCTGAAATCGGGGTTGAAGGTCCAGCAATTGTTTTTCACAAAACATGCTGCTCAAAATAAGGCTGCTGTTGAAGCTTCATTTCGTGTAAGTCACCTTTGGGCTAAACACAAGAAGCTTTTTACAGATGGCGATTTATTCAAGGAAACAATGGTCATTACCGCAGAGACTGTTTTTAATGACTTTAAAAACAAAAACGGCATCACAACCGCAATACATAATGTACCGCTTGGCCCTGCAACAGTGACAAGAAGGGTAGAGTCACCGTCAGAGGATGTGAATATTTTTCACTACAGTTCGATAAATCCCTGGATGTAATGCAAACAGCTCAGCTTGTTGTATTTGTCAGAATAGCTTTCCAGGATTTTACAACAAAGGAGGACTTCCTCACTCTTTTGCAATTAAAGGAAAGAACGAGAGGTAAGGATATTTATAATGAGTTTAAAAAATATGTTCGTGAAAATGACATCCCCATTCATAAACTGGTGGCAATTACTACTGATGGGGCCGAGCAATGTGCGGTCTGTGCGTTAGTTTTATAGCACTGAAAGTCAGTGCCTACTTCGGGTCACTATTATGTGAAATTGCATTTTCACAGATGAAAATTATTAAATCTAAGTACAGAAACTGACTTACTGACAGACACCTCACTAGGATTGCCAACTTTCTCACTCCCAACTAAGGGACAAAGGTAGCAGTCAAATCCTGGGACATTTGTGTTTACCCCGAGAAGACTACAATGACCATGAAGCCTTGCGCGGGCACCTGTGTGCGCATGCGCATACGTGCCAATTTTTTTACCCCACGAATTGGTTTTGGCTTGATTTTCATTATCTTTACTTTATATAGGCTGTGTATTTATCATATCATTCCTGCTTTTACTATATGTTAGTGTTATTTTAGGTTTTATGTGTTATTTGGTATGATTTGGTAGGTTAATTTTTTGGGTCTGGGAACGCTCAAAATTTTTTCCATATAAATTAATGGTAATTGCTTCTTTGGCGTAAAGCATTTCGGCACGAAAGGTTTCATAGGAACGCTCTACCTTAGCGGGGGAAATACAGAACAGTTGACAATTCTACACCTCACAGACTGTCTCAGATTGGCTGTCTGTAGTTATGAGCCAAATTTCAGGGAACTAGCAGAAAGTATTCAGCCCCAGTCATCACACTGAGTGCAACAGTCAATTCTTATTCATTTATTTTTCGTGTCGAAATAAAATTAAATAATGAAACTTAGAATTAAAGGTGTGAAGTATTGTAATATTCTTAAAGAAAGACAGCTATGGCCTGTTTGATATGCTAGTTACAGTGTTTTCTTCTTTGAATTAATTTGAAAGTTTGACAAAAGTATTTTGTGTAATTCAAATACAATTCACCCAAATAAAAGGCCTCAAATTGGAAGTACAATCTGAGCTGTTTTTTCTCTAAATGATTTAGTAGGTAGATTTTGCCTTTCACTGAGGTCGGGGATCTTGGGCTTAAAAAGGTTGGTGACCACTAGTGTAATAGATAGATACTTTATTGATTCCAAAGCAAATTATGATATCACAGTAGCATTACAAATGTACAGATATACAAATATTAGAAGAGAAGTAAGAAAGAATAAAAAATACGTTACCCCAAACAGTCGAACAGTAGGGGATTCATCACCTCCATGGCTATAGATTAATGGCCGAGTGTAAGAGTGACCTCATATAGCGCTCTTTGGAGCAGTGCAGTTGTCTTAGTCTATTACTAACGGTGCACCTCTCTTCAGCCAAGATGGAATTCAGAGGGTGAGAAACTTTGTCCAGAATTGTCAGGATTTTCGGTAGGGTCTCTTGATTTATTGAAGCTACGGCTATAACACACAGCAGCTATAATGAGATAATATCAGCAGAGATGAATGTCCAAAATCCCTACCGTGTAGTCGGGAATTAGTTCTGTAAAATCATACCAAGGGATTTGGTCAAGTTTGTGTACAAGTTTGTGAACTGACTTGCCGTGAATGATAAACTATTTCATTCTAATGAACCAAGAAAGAAGATGGCGAACTACCCAAGAGTTGATGAACCAGGGCGGGAGCGAAATGAGTAATGATGCAGAGGATTTAATATGGTTGGATGTATAAGTTTATTTTCATTCGAAGAATCCTAATTTGATTTTCGGCAAGAACTGATTATTTTCGCAAAGACTTTGATAAGATACTGAGTGAGATTTACTTTGTTTAAAAGTTGTGATGTTGGAGTATTGTCATGAAAGGAGTTAAACTGTGTATATATAATTTTTGAATTTGAATTTAAACTTGTAGATATACTGCCTGGAACTGAAACTGAAGTTAACTATAATACTTAAGAATAGGAATTATATTTGGTTTCTAACTAACTAGGGGTAAGTAAAAAGGAAAGTTTAGTCTGTAAACTTTTAAATAGGGAATAACACTAGATCTAATTAGTTAGAGAGATTAGAGTAATAAAGAAATCTCACTGATTCTAATTAAAAAGAAATTTGTTGTGGTTTGATATCTAAGATTTGAACCTAAACAGAGTGTTGGAATTTCAAATTGTTCTTGCTCATGTAAATATTTTGTACATATTGTTTTTTTTCTTATAAGCACAAAACTTATCTCCAGGAGTGTATGGTTTCTATTCACTGCCTCCTTCTGAAACCTAGAGTCTTCTGATGGCCTACTACCATCTAGTGTAGCACTATGTTACACAAGGGTTTAACGATGCTAGGTAAGACAACAACTAACAAGTACAAGTGCACAGGCCAGCGGGGCTCGTGACTGGGGGTGACAGTCCCAGACTGCTGGGGCACTGGAGTCAGCGTCCTGCTGAAGGGTCTCAGCCTGAAATGTTGACTGTACTCTTTTCCATAGATACTGCCTGACTTGCTGAGTTCCTCCAGCAGTATATGTGTGTTGATTGGAGTTCCAGCATCTGCAGCTTTTCTCTTGATCACCATCTTCTCTATAGACTCACTGTCATGGTGCAGATTGATCAGCATCTCCCACCAGCTCCGGACTAGACTTGGGGGCTAGAGGCAATCATGTCAGTTGTGAGCTCATATACTTTAGCAGCAGTTGTGATCAGTCCTTTGCCCCTTTTGTTTTCAGTCCAATGACTTGTGAGACTGGACTGGGGCCTCTGTTGTTTCTAGTCCTTATCAATAATTTGGATGAAAATGTAGGTGGTCTGATTAGTAAGTGTGCAGATGACAAGAACATTGGTGGAGTTATGGACAGTGAGGAAAGTTGTCAAAGGGTACAGCAGGATATTGATGAGACCATAAGACTATAAGACAAAGGAGCAGAAGTCAGCCATTCGGCCCATTGAGTCTGCTCCACCATTTTATCATGAGCTAATCCATTCACCCATTTATTCCCACTCCCCTGCCTTCTCACTATAACCTTTGATGCCCTGGCTACTCAGATACCTATCAATCTCTGTCTTAATACACCCAATGACTTGGCCTCCACTGCCGCCCGTGGCAACAAGTTACACAGATTCACTACCCTCTGGCTAAAAAAATTTCTTCGCATCCCTGTTCTGAATGGCCGCCCTTCAATCCTTAAGTCACGCCCTCTTGTACTAGACTCCCCCACCATGGGAAACAATTTTGCCACATCCACTCTGTCCATGCCTTTCAACATTCGAAATGTTTCTATGAGGTCTCTCTCATTCTTCTAAACTGCAAGGAGTATAGTCCAAGAGCTGCCAAACGCTCTTCATATGTTAACCCTCTCATTCCCGGAATCATTCCAGTGAATCTTCTCTGTACCCTCTCCAACGTCAGCACATCCTTTCTTAAATAAGGAGCCCTTCTTTGCTGGAAATAGTTACATTCAGACACATCTCATTAGCGTGGCAGCAGTATGGTGGCATTATATTTTTTAACCAATTTCCCCTGGGATCAATAAAGTATGACTATGACTGACTATGACGATGACAAAACTGCCCACAGTACTCCAAGTGGGGTCTTACCAGTGCCTTATAGAGCCTCAACATCACATCCCTGCTCCTATACTCTATTCCTCTAGAAATGAATGCCAAAATTGCATTCGCCGCCTTCACTACCGACTCAATCAGGAGCTTAACCTTAAAAGTATCCTGCATGAGGACTCCCAAGCCCTGTTGCATCTTAGAACTTTGAATTCTCTCCTCATTTAAATAATAGTCTGCCCATTTATTTCTTCTGCCAAAGTGCATAACCATATACTTTCCAACATTGTATTTCATTTGCCACTTCTTTGCCCATTCTCCCAATCTATCCAAGTCTCTCTGCAGACTCTCCGTTTCCTCAGCACTACCGGCCCCTCCACCTATCTTTGTATCATCAGCAAACTTAGCCACAAAGCCATCTATTTCATAATCCAAATCGTTGATGTACAATGTAAAAAGAAGAGGCCCCAACATGGACCCCTGTGGAACACCACTGGTAACCAGCAACCAACCAGAATGGGATCCCTTTATTCCCACTCTCTATTTCCAGCCAATCAGCCAATGCTCTATCCACGTATGTAACTTTCCCTTAATCCCATGGGCTCTTATCTTGTTTAGCAGCCTCATGTGCGGCACCTTGTCAAAGGCCTTCTAAAAATCCAAATATACAACATCCACTGCATCTCCCTTGTTTAGCCTACTTGTAATTTCCTCAAAAAATTGCAATAGGTTTGTCAGGCAGGATTTTCCTTTAAGGAGACCATGCTGAGTTCTGCCTATTTGTCATATGCCTCCAGGTACTCTGTAACCTCATCCTTGACAATCGACTACAACTTCCCAACCACCGATATCAAGCTAACAGGTCTATAAATTCCTTTTGGCTTTCTTGCTCTCTTCTTAAATAGCGGAGTGACATTTGCAATCTTCCAGTCCTCCGGAACCATGCCAGAATCTATTGACTTTTGAAAGATCATTGCTAATGCCTCCACAATCTCCACAGCTACTTCCTTCAGAACACGCGGGTGCATTCCATCTAGTCCAGGAGATTTATCTACCTTTGGACTATTCAGCTTCCTGAGTACTTTCTCTGTCGTAATTGTGACTGCGCACACTTCTCTTCCCTGCCACCCTTGTCCGGTATACTGCTGATATCTTCCTCAGTGAAGACTGTTGCAAAATACTCGTTCAGTTCCTCCACCATCTCCTTATCTCCCATTACAATTTCTCCAGCATCATTTTCTATCGGTCCTATATCTACTCCCACCTGTCTTTTACTCTTTATATACATGAAAAAGCTTTTAGAATCCTCTTTGATATCATTTGCTAGCTTCCTTTCATAGTTCATCTTTTCCCTCTTAATGACCTTCATAGTTTCCTTTTGTAAGCTTTTAAAAACTTCCCAATCCTCTGTCTTCCCACTAATTTTTGCTTCCTTGTATGCCCTCTCCTTAGCTTTAACTTTGGCTTTGACTTCTCTTGTCAGCCACGGTTGCATCCTTTTTCCATTCGAAAATTTCTTCTTTTTTGGAATATATCTGTCTTGCACCTTCCTCACTTCTCGCATAAGCTCCAGCCACTGCTGCTCTGCCGTCCTTCCCAGCTAGTGTCCCTTCCCAGTCAACTTTGGCCAGTTCCTCTCTCATGCCACTGTAATTTCCTTTACTCCACTGAAATACAGACACATCAGATTTCAGCTTCTCTTTCTCAAATTTCACAGTGAACTCAATCACTGCCTCCTAAGGGTTCCTTCACCTCAATCTCTCTAATCACCTCTGTTTCTTTACACAATACCCAATCCAGTACAGCCGATCCCCTAGTGGGCTCAACAACAAGCTGTTCTAAAAAGCTATCTCATAGATATTCTACAAATTCTCTCTCTTGAGATCCAGTGCCGACCTGATTTTCCCAATCCACTCGCATGTTAAAATCCCCCACAATTATCATAACACTTCCCTTTTGACAAGCCTTTTCTATTTCCTGTTGTAATTTGTAGGCCACATCACTGCAGCTGTTAGGAGGCCTGTATATAACTGCCATCAGGGTCCTTTTACCTCTGCGATTTCTTAGTTCAACGCATAAAGATTCTGCACCTTCCGATCCTATGTCACCTCTTTCTAATGATTTAATATCATTTCTTACCAATAAAGCCACGCCTCCCCCTCTGCCTACCTTCCTATCCTTCCGATACACCGTGTATCCTTGGACATTCAGCTCCCAGAGACATGCATCCTTTAGCCACGTCTCAGTGATGGCCACAATGTCATACCTGCCAACATGTAGCTGTACGACAGATTATTCCTTATGCTGTGTGCATTTAAGTATAACACCTTAAATCCAGTATTTGGTACTTTTTGCTTTGATTGCACTGCAACTCATCCCAATGGCTGCAAATTTGCCCCTTCACCTGCCTGTCCTTCCTGACATCTTTACTGCTCACTATCTTCAATTTATTTCTGTTTTCCCCCTCCTCCGCTCTATCATTCCAGTTCTCATCCTCCTGCCAAATTAGTTTAAACCCTCCCTAACAGCTCTATTAAACTTTCCCGCCAGGATATTGGTCCCCTTTAGGTTCAGGTGTAACCTGTCCATTTTGAACAGGTCATACTTCCCCCAGAAGAGATCCCAATGATCCAAGAATCTGAAGCCCTGCCCCCTGTACCAGTCTCTCAGCCACACATTCATCTGCCTGATCCTACTATTCTTGCCCTTGTTAACACGTGGCACAGGTAGCAATCCTGAGATTACTACCCTGGAGGTCCTGCTTCTCAGCTTCCTTCCTAACTCCTGGAAATCTCTCTTCACGACCTCCCCCCTTTTCCTATCTGTCATTGCTAGCAACATGTACCAAGACAGCTGGCTGCTCGACCTCTTCCTTCAGAATATTCTGGACCCGGTCTGAGACATCCTGTACCCTGGCACCTGGGAGGCAACACACCATGCGGGTATCTCTATCAAGCTCTGTCTCCTGTCTGTTCCCCTGACTATGGAATTCCCTATGACTACCGCATTCCTCTTCTCCCTCCTTCCCTCCTGCACAACAGCGCCAGGCTCAGTGCCAGAGACCTGGTCACCGTGGCCATCCCCTGTCAGCTCATCCCCCTCAACAGCATCCAAAATGAGATACTTGTTGCTGAGGGGGGCAGCCACAGGGGTGCTCTCCACTATCTGGGCATTTTCCTTCCCTCTCCTGACAGCCACCCAGATTTCTGACCCCTGCAGCCTAGGGATGACTACCTCCCTGTAGCTCCTGTCTATCACCTCTTCACTTTCCCTAATAAGCTGTAGGTCATCAAGCTGTAGCTTCAGATCCCTAACACGGTCTCTGAGGAGCTGCATCTCGGTGCACCTGGTGCAGATGTGGCCATCAGGGAGGCTGGAGGTCTCCCAGGATTCCCACATCTGATACCCTAAACAAAGCACTAACCCTGCAGCCATACTACCTAATTCTACAGGAATGAAACAAGAAAAAATAAGTCTGCTCACCCACTTACCTCGCCAAACACAAGAACTTTTTAAACCATTAGCTTGTACCGTTAGCTGTGTGAGTCTGTCCGGGTCGATTCGCCAAGGGAAAAAAAAGGGTTGGTGCCTCGCTCTCACCTCTTCCCATTACCACCTAAGCCCGTTAACCCAAAGCCCTACACTCTGCTACCCGCTCCGACCGCTGCCTGCTGTATAGGCTCGTCTCCAATAGCTGAGAATCTGGGCAGAAGAAATATCGGCTGGGGTATAATCCAGACAAGTGTGAGGTGATGCAATTTGGGTGGTCAAATGCAAGACAAAAGTAGGAGCCTTAGGAGTATTGATGTACAGAGGGACGTTGGGGTATACATCCATGGCTCCTGGATGTGACCATAGAAGTGATATGGACTACTTCAAAATTTGAGTCAAGTTCATTGTCAAGTACATGTACACAGAGGTGCAATGAAAAACTTATTGCAGCAGCATCACAGGCACATAGTATCATTTCAGTGGCATTCAGAAGAAAACATAAATATCCCAATTTTCACAAGAAAGAACACCATAATTAAGTAAGCACAGTAACAGTGCAGAAGGTGTCTGGTGTGCTTGCCTTCATCAGTCAGGGCCTGGAAAATAAAAGTCAGGAAGCTACGTTGCACGCAATGTAAAACTTCAGTCAGACCACATTTGGAGTTCTGTGAGCAGTTCTGGTTGCTGCATTAAAGGAAGGATGTGGAGACTTTGTAGATGGTGCAAAGGAAGTTCAATAGGACATTGCGTGAATTAGAGGGTGTTTGCTATAAGAAGATTGAACAAACTTTGATTGGTATTGGAGGCAGAGGGGGAACCTGATGATTGGCAATGAGATTAATTTAGATTGGCATCCTGATCGGTGCAGGCATGGTGGACTGTGAAGCCTGTTCCTGTGTATTCTGTTCTGTGTTTAAAGCTGCCGGGGATATGGTTCAGAGAAATGGGAATACAAATTGAATCTTGACTGAAAAATATGGTCAAGAGTACTGAAAATGGGAGTGATGCTCCCTTTTAATCCTGGGAAATGTCTCCTTAGAGAGATACACCATGGAAATGTGACCTAGGCCCACCAAGCTTGTTTCTGCCAGTAACCACCTAGTTTAGTGGAAAGTGTACAAGCCCATGCACGCACAAGAGCAACGAAAAGCTTACTTGCGGCATCTAGATACATAGCACTGGAGGCAGCGCGTGCACAAGAGAAACCACAAATGAAGTATACATTAGACAATTCTATGCATGAAATAGCACAACTAGAACAAGAAAAATCCATTGTCTTGCAGTTGTCAAAGTGGCTACACTGAGGTAGTTATTAGGTTTTGTGATAGCAGTACAGTGCCATGCATAAATATCATATAAATTCTAATAAATATATATATATATATATATATAAAATAAATAATAAGTAGTGGACCATTCAGAAATGTGATGGCGGAGGGAAAGAAGCTGTTCTATCTTTAATGAAGTGGGTGTCTTTAATGATGAATGCCACCTATTAATTAATTATCCTTTAAAATTTAGAGATACAGTGTAGAACAGGCCCTTCCAACCCAATGAGCTGTGCCAGCCTGCAACTTACCTATTGCCTAATCACAGGACAATTTACAGTGACCAATTAACCTATTAACCGGTACTTCTTTGGACTGTGGGAGGAAACCGGAGTAGTCACAAGGAGAACATAGAAACTTTCTACAGATGGTGTCAGAATTCCATTGCGTTATGAAGATATACTCGATATCTTCAGGTTCAGTAGACTAAAGGTTCCTGGACCTGGTGGTGTTGGCCTTCAAACCATCCTCCTGCATGATAGTAGCTGCGGGAAGATATCATAGCCTGGACAGTGGGGATCTTAGCTGATGGATGACATTTTCCTGAGGCAGCACCTCCTGTAGATACTTCTGATGGTGGGGAGGGGTTGTGCCCGAATATGTTGACATTTACACTAATACTACACTAATCAGATTTTAATCTGCCTGCTTTCAACATCAATTCCCCTCAAATTTTACTATCTATCTCGTTGTTGTCATTGTTGTGGCTATCTGTCAAGGTCGAGTATGATGGTCTTCGTTCTGTTGATCTACTTATGGGCTCTCAAGTGGTTTATGAGTCCAATCTTGGCTTTGAAAGTTCTTCCGCATTCAGGACTGGTAGTTCCAGATGGCAGATCGGGCTTTGGTTGTTGCTGCCTCTCTTTCCATTTTCTTCTCTTTTCTTCTAATTCTGCACATCTGTTGGCTTCGAAAGTTGCTGTTCCTTCTCGGATGACGGCTTGCCAGAGTTTCCTGTCCTTGGCATTGGTTTCCCAATTGTTGATGTCGATGCTACATTTCTTCATTTTGGCAGCAAGGGCAATTTTACAGTTGTTAATTAACCTGGAATTTAGGAGCAAACTAGAACACAAGGAGGAAAGTCCATGGTCACGAGGGGAATGTGCATACGACATAGTTAACTCCTGAGGTCAGAATCGAACCTGGGTTATAGAGCTCTAAGTCAGTTAGCCTGCAGGCTGTGGACCTTGCTGCCCTCAGGGGCATACTGTACGCCCATGCGTGGCATAGGTGTCGCCAATAACCCACTTTTGTGTTGCTTCAGCTGTCTCAAATTTCATGCTGAGATCTTGTCTGTAGCAATACAGTGCACAGATTTCCAGAGGAAAGAGAGAAATCGACTCCTAACCCTGTTCTTTGTGTGTGGCTGAATTACAGATGCTTTCAACAGCTTTTGGTTTATATGCTCATATATAATACAAGTCTATAACTGAAAGCACTAGTTAGCTCTATTGCCTCTGGGTATGTGAACATTCCGCGTCTACCAGTGCTTACTAATGCCTAGGAATGGAGAGTGGTGCAGATGGCCCATCACAGGCAAAGCCCTCTCACCATTGAGCACGGTTACAAGGAGCGCTGCCACAAGAAAGTAGCATCCATTATCAAGGACTCCCACCATCCAGGCCATGCTGTCGTCTGCAGTTGGATAGGGTGTCCAGCAATCTTGCGTCCCACACTACCAAGTTCATTAACAGTTATTACCTTACAACCATCAGGCTCCTGTACCAGCGTGGATAACTTCACTCACCTCAACACTGATCTGATTCTACAACCTACAGACTCTCTTTCAAGGACTCTACACCTCACTTTCCTGTAAACGCCTGCAGGGAAAGGAATCTCACAGTATTATATGGTGACATATGCGTACTTTGATACTAGATTGACTTTGACTTTTAGAGTTCCCAGTTTTGCAAAAGATGGAACTGTCTGATCCAGGGTTTCAACTTGAAATGTCAACAATTCTTTTTCTCCCACAGATATTGCTGAACCCATTGAGTTCCTCCAGAAAATGATTTGTTGCTTTTGATTCCAGCCTCTTGTGTATCCCCAGGCCTGGCTGTGTTACCAAGGAGCATTGGACAATGCTGCACCCCCTGATCCCCACAGAAACATTTGACCACTTCAATCAGGCAACGGTCTACACTGATTGTCCTTGAGGGCCTGCGGCCAAAGCAGATGGTGGAACCAGATGGATGGTTCCTTGAACAGACTGTTAAGTTACTTCAGCATCATCACCTGAAATAATCTGAATATTAAGAATATCTCAAAAATTGTAGCCTCTGTCCTGACAGCTGAACATTGATTTCTTTAGTTCACGGCAGATTTCTTCCTCCGCCCCTCATCTGGTCTCACCTATTACTTGCCAGATTTTATTCCTCCCCCTCCTCCCACCTTCTTATTTTGACTTTTCCCCCTTCCTTTCCAGTCCTGAGGAAGGGCCTTAGCCCTCACTTTGACTGTTTATTCCCTTCCGTAGATGCTGCCTGACCTGCTGAGTTCCTGCTGCAAATTGTGTGTGTAGCTCTGCATTGCCAGTATTTGCATTTCTCGTGTTTGTGATTGGCAGAACCTCTTGTATTTTCTCAAAAATACTACTTTGTTTTTAAAATGTGTATATAATAATATTTAAGCAATGAAGAGCAGTGAGAGGGAGGTCAAACCTGAGAAACAGGTCACTTTGCAGAGCGGGTAGTAACAGAGATGCATCACACATCTCAGCTGTGCAACGGGGGAGCAGGTTCGATCGAGCTCCCTCAGCCCGAAGAAACGTTTGAAAATCAGGTGCTAGGAGCTCTATTAAAGGGGACCTCTGGGTCATACAGCTGTTACAACACGCCACTGTAGCAGATAAACATGCGTTTGGGGTACTGACGAGATGGATTTTCCAGCTGACGCAGGCCCTCGGGCATCTTCAGCTGTGTAGTAACTTGGCTTGTGGCTGCATTTTGGACTTGTGAATTATCCGGGTTACAAACCATTCACAGGATCAGAACCCGTGTAATCTGGGAATCACCTGTAGTTGCAATTTGTAATTCACAGGTTTAATGATGTCCTTCTCATAGGAAGGTGACCAAAACCGTACACATCCTCATGGTGTGGCATTGCCAAAATCTTGTACAACTGCAATATGACCTTTCAACTTCCAAACTCAGTGTCCTGACTGAAGAAAGCCAGCATGCTAAAGTCTTCTCTCTACCCTGTCTAACTGTAATGTCACTTTCAGTGAAGTATGTACTTGAATTCCAACGTGCCTCTGTTCTACAATACTGCGCAATGTCCTACTATGCACCATGAAATCCCTGTCCTGGTTTGACTTCCTAAGATGCAACACCTCATACTTCTATTTGCCATCCTTGGCTCACCTACCCAGTTGATCAGGATACCCCTATAGTTTGTGATAATGTTCTTCACTGTGGGAACAAACTGGAGCACCGGTGGGGGGGGGGGGGTGGTGGAGGAGGGGGTGGTGGGTGCACAGGCAGTCACAGGGAGAACATACAAACTTTAGACAGGCAATCAGAGGTCAGGATCAAAATGGGTTTACTAGCTACACTATTTCTTCACCTTGCTCTCTGACAATTTACAGCCCAATCAAAAGTTGAAACTTCGAAGTAAATTTACATATATGTCATGACGTACTACCCTGAGAAGTTGTAAAAGCTGACAGGTGATAGGGGAAGCCAGGTGAGGGGAAGGTAGATGGGGATGGTGAGAAGGTGGGATGTGATAGATGGAAAAGGTAAACAACTGAAGAAGAAGGGATTTGATGCAAGAGAAGAGTGGACCATCGAGTGGCTCCAGAGGGAAGTGATGGGCAGGTGAGGAGAAAGGAAGGGATTAGAAGGGAGCAAAAATGGGGAATGGAAAAAGGGGGGGAGTTGAGAAATTACTTGAAGTTAGAGAAATCAATGTTCATGCCATCAGGTTGGAGGCTGCCCAGACCGAATATGAAATGTTGCTCCTCCAACCTTAGAATGGCAATAGAGGAGGACAAGGACTGAACATAATGCTTTTTTTTGCCTGCATTATAGTCAATTTTGTGTCTTTAATAACCATGTTCAACAGACCAGACTATACAAATAAAATAGGAACAACTGAGTAGAAATGGTCAATTCAGGTCCAGACAGAAAGAGCGAGTTACTGAAAATTTGAGAATTTTGTTATTGACTGCAAAGTGCCTGGTTGGGTATCATAGAATAGACAGCTACACACAAAATGCTGGAGAAACTCAACAGGTTAGGCAGCTTCTGCAAATGGGCAGTGGACATTTCAGGCCATGATCCTATGAGAGGGAGACAGCTGGCATAAAGAGGTGGAGGGAAGGGATGGGGAGCTGATGGGAGATGCGTGTGTGTGTGGAATGATCTGAGAAGCTGGAAGGTGATAGGTATAGGTGGTGAAGGGCTGATAGGAGAGAAAGATGGAGCATGGAGTAAAGAGAGGAAGATGGGGAGGGGACCCACTGGCAAGAGTGTGTAGGTGATGGGGGTGGGGGCCAGTTGGATCAGGGAGAGAGAAAAGGGAAGAGTGAGAGAGAGGGAATCGTTGACAGAAGTTGGAGGATTTAGTGTTCATACTATCAGGTTGGAAACTGTCCAAGTGGAGCCTAAGGTATTGTTCCAAGGTATGATTAGATCCCGAGTCCCGGTGTTTCCATAGAATATAGCTCACTTGTGAATATATTGTTAGTATTTTGAAGTTCCTTGTAAGAATGGTGATACTGATATATTTTAGGATTGGCTTGGGGGCTTGGACTCAATCCCACCCTGCATCAGTGCCAAGTCCATACCGCTTTCCGGCAGCAGATATCCGCTCCTACAGTTGCTCCGTTCATTACATGCTGCCACGTGATAGTTCCATGTGGCTGGAAATGTCTACCTATAACCTGTAGCGAGCACCAGCTGCCAGACTTCGAAGAGCGATGCATGAAAACCGGCCGTTTCCTGCTGTTATCTTTCTCTCGAGGTTGAATCTCTGATCTCTTCTTGTGGAAGCCAGTTTGCACACTGGAGCAGAACGACAAACAGAAATCTTTTCCCTTCATCCTTCAGGAATTCCTGGGTTCAAGTACAGTCCCTGTTGTAACCTTAGAAGGTTTGTTTAGACTGAACTCTGTACTACATATTTAAAGCAATTCCGGCTAACAAACAGGTTTTGTTTTTACAGACGATTTTGTTTGTAAGTCAGAAAATATATAAATAATCATTCAATATGATTCAGATTATTTATTACATATACATCAAAACATACAGTAATTTGTCATTTGCACTAACAACCAAGACACCCAAGGATTTGCATGGACCTCAGACCCCAGTGACCCTGAAAGATTTCTGGGGACAGCCTGCAAGTATTCCTACACATTCTGACGCCAACATAGTCTGCCCACAGAGTTCCACAGAACAGCGTAAGAAGTGACAACAACAAAAACAATAATAACAAAACAAGGTCCTTTCCTACCACACACACACACACACACACACACACACACACACACACACACACACACACACACACACACACACACACACCCACACACACACACACCCTCCAACCCCAGGACAGAAGGCTACAGGCCTCCCATCCTCATCCCAAATTCTCAGACTCACAGACATTGGCCTCGAACCTTGGATTTCACCATAGAACTTCGATCGTGGGTTTGACCCTTGGGCTTCAGCTTCCAGATTTGCATGTACCCCCGATTCAGGTAACCTGGGCCCTTGTGCCTCCTTTCGGCCTCTTCCTTCGGCCTTTGACCTTCTACTTTGCCCTTTGTACTTTGCTGGATTTGTTCTTCTGGCTAATACTTCTGGACTCACAGTAGACCTCGACCTCCAGACTAGCACGGACCAATGACCCCCGTGACCTTGGGGGGTGGTCACCAAACACTTGTGACTCCCACCCTTCCTTGGGACTCGTTGCTCATATCACCTTTCAACCTGAGACCATTCTCCAACCTGGGGATGGCTGGTCTCCTCAGCACCCACGACATGACTTCCAGGATGAGCAGACTGCTTCGATCTGGAGTCAAACTCCAGCCCAGCCACTACAATTACCACCCTGAGCTCTAACTCCACCCATCCTTGTCCCTAAACTCTAAACTGACTCCTAACTCCCTGTGCTTTTTCCAAATCCATCTCTGTGTACCTAAAAAGTGACTAGGTCTGAGCCACGACATTAATGGATGTTGCACTTCCACACCATCTTGACCATATGGTAATGACACCACCACAGTATTGTCATGAATGGCATCAAAAGCATATACGAAAGAATGATTCTAAAACTGGAGAGAGAGAGAGAAAACAAGTTTGTTCAAAGGACTGAATATACAGTCCATTCAGCTTTTGAATTGAGTAATATTACAGGAGTTCAATCATAAGACCAAAAGACCATAAGATATAGGAGCAGAATTAGGCCACTTGGCCCATCAAATCTACTCTGCAATTTAATCATGGCTGATTCAATTTTCCCCCCAGCCCCAATCTCTTGCCTTCTACCTGATTCTCTGCATGTCCTGACCAGTCGAGAGGGTTCATCTGCCCTTTGACAGGTCTTGTTTTTCGTCCAGCAGGGTGTCTAGCCACCCGCCTCACCAGGCAAGCCTGGTGGGGGAGCTGGTTTAGTCGCCGACCACCCGACCATGCGACGGGTAGTACCGGGTTACGTGGTACCAGTAGCACTCAGACGAGTGACCTGACTAATTAAAGACAGGGGTTGATTATGGATAGCTATCAACATCATGATGTGTAGATGATCAGGCCTCATGAATTTGATTGAGTTTTTTGACTAAGTAACCAAGAAAGTTTATGAGGGCAGGACATCCGATGTAGTCTTTATGGATATCAGGAAATCCTTTGATACGATTCTGCATGGTGGGCTGCTATAGAAAGGTGGATCACATGGAATCCAAGGAGAGTTAGCTAATTGGTCCACACTTGGCTTGATGGTAGTAAGCAGAGAATGGTGGTGGAAGGTTGTTTTTTTGGTCTGGAAACTTGTGCCAAATGAGCTAGGCCCATTGCTATTTGCTGTCTATATCAATGATTTGGATGGGAATGTACAAAGCAAGGTCAGTAGGTATTTAAATGACTCTAAAGTAGTTGGTGTGACAGACAGTGAAGAAAGTTATAGGAACTATAAAGGGATTTTGATCAGCCAGGTAAATGGACCGAGGAATGGCAAATGGAGGTGTTGACAAATCAGGGCAGGACTTTCACACTGAACAGTAGGCCACTGGGGTCTGTGGTAGAACAGGGGGACCTTGAAGTACAAGTCAATAGTTTCCTGAAAGTGGCATCACATAGAGACAGGGTGATGAAGAAAGTTGTTAGCACGCTGGCTTTCATCAGTCAGGGCATTTTGAGTGCAGAACGTGGGATGTTATGTTGCAGCTGTACAAGATGCTGGTGATCCAGCGCTTGGAATATTATGTTCAGTTTTGGTTACCCTGCTGTAGAAAAGGTGCCATTGAGCAGGAAAGAGTGCAGAGGAGGTTTACAAGGATGTTATCGGCACTTAAAAGACTGAGTTATGAAGAGAGGTTGAGCAGCCTGGGACTTTGTTCATTAGAGTGCAGGAGAGTAAGGAGTGATCTTGTAGAGGTGTATAAAATCATGAGGGCCATAGTTAGGGTGAATACCTAGGGCTAGGGAATCATGGACATAGGATTAGGGTGTTCGGGGAGGGATTTGATGGGACACTGAGGGACCTATTTTTCCCACAGAACTTGGTCAGTATATGGAATGAGCTGTGTGAGGCTGATCAATAACATTTAAAAGGAACTTGGACAGATACCTGAATAGGAAAAATTATATTGGTCAAACATACGCAAATAGGTCTAGTTTAGATTGGAATCTTGATTAGGCTGTGGTGTCTGACTATTATTGGATAGCTGTAACCATCCTCAACACTAATTATAATACCAAATCATAATGAAATGACTTAATTACTATACCAAATCATAATAAAATGACTGGAGAATAACGACGCATATGTAAGGCTCCTTTTCATTGACTACAGCTCTGCCTTTAATACCATCATTCCAAATAAACTGATTCCTAAGCTCCAGAACCTGGGCCTTAGCACTCAGATCTGCAGCTGGATCTTCAACTTCCTCACAGACAGGACCCAGGCTGTAAAAATAGGGGACAAGCTCTCCTCTACAATCACTCTGAGCACCGCTGCCCCACAAGGCTGTGTACTCAGCCCCCTGCTGTACTCACTGTACACCCATGATTGTGTAGCCAAGTTTCTATCGAACTCAATACATAAGTTTGCTGATGACACAACATTTGTAGGCCGTATCTCGGGTAATGATGAGTTTGAGTATAGAGAGGAAATTAAGAACCTGGTGGCATGGTGCGAAGACAATAACCTATCCCTCAATGTCAGCAAGATGAAGGAATTGGCCGTTGACTTCAGAAGGAGTAGCGGACCGCACGACCCCATCTACATCGGTGGTGCGCCGGTGGAACAGGTCAGAAGCTTTAAGTTCCTCGGGGTCAATATCACAAATGACCAGACTTGGTCCAACCAAGCAGAATTCATTGCCAAGAAGGCCCACCAGCGCCTTTACTTCCTGAGAAAACTAAAGAAATTTGGCCTGTCCCCTAAAACCCTCATTAATTTTATAGATGCACCGTAGAAAGCATTCTTCTCGGGTGCATCGCAATCTGGTGTGGAAGTTATCCTGTCCAAGACCGGAAGGAACTGCAGAAGATTGTGAACACAGCCCAGTACATCACATAAACCAATCTTCCGTCCTTGGACTCACTTTACACTGCACGCTGTCGGAGCAGTGCTGCCAGGATAATCAAGGACACAACCCACCCAGCCGGCACACTTTTCGTCCCTCTTCCCTTGGGGAGAAGGCTCAGTAGCTTGAAGACTCGTACGGCCAGTTTTGGGAACAGCTTCTTTCCAACTGCTATAAGACTGCTGAACGGATCCTGACCCGAATCTGGGCCGTAACCTCCAAATATCTGGACCTGCCTCTCATTTTTTTTTTGCACTACCTTACTTTCCATTTTCTATTTTCTATTTACGATTTATAATTTAAATTTTTATTATATTTACTTTCAATTTGTACTCCAGGGAGCGCGAAATGTAGAGTCAAATGTCGCTGTGATGATTGTATGCTCTAGTATCAATTGTTTGGCGGCAATAAAGTAAATAAAGTAATAATAATGATGCATAAAGAAAGAGATAAGTAAGGGATGGTATCATTCCTCAGAGAGAATTGTCACTCAGATCACACCTGTCTACGTTTCATGTCAAGGAACAATAACGTAAAGATGCAAGGAGAAAAGTTTTGACACTTGGTGCATTCCTGCATAGTGCAAGCAAAATAACTCTTATTGGTGCATTTAGTGGATGGATAGACTGCAGGCCCAGACCCTTGGACAGATTAGGTTGACTGTGATTCTTGAACTGGCCCTTTGAAGAACTTCTGATAAACTGATAATGCAAGTCTGTGGATAATGAACGACACTCTCTCCTGATCCCTTTGTACTGTGGAGATTGCAGAGGAAGTCATTTGGAGAGAGGGCTATTGGGGGGAGGGTCTGTGAGTGGATTGGGCTGATGATCAAAAGGTCAGTGACAACATTAGAGGACAGCAACAGTGAAGAGAGCCGCAAGTGAGGGCAGTCAGAATTAAACCACACAAGCAGCTTAGTCACCAAAGAATAGAAGATTGTAGATCTAATGTGGGTAAATGGAGCTGAGTGCAGTGGTCAGCTTGGACCTGATGGCTGTATGGTGCAGTGACCTTCTGACATTATATGTGTAGGTGCCTTTGACAAAGATGGACTAAGACTCTCATGCAGTGACCGAGATGGGTTAGAGGACTTTGTATAAGCAGCTGGTCAAGATCTACATTTGTATTTGAAGCCCTGGCAGTATCCTACCCTGCGACATCAAGCCAGTACTTCAACAATCCTGCGTCCTTCATGTGCAGTGGGGCAATGGTCAGAAGTGGTGGCAACAGTTTTAGCTCATGGTCATCTGTTCTGACCTGAATATAGTCCTTCAAACCCACAAGTTCAGGCATCACACATCAAAGTTGCTGGTGAACGCAGCAGGCCAGGCAGCATCTCTGCTTGAATTTCCAGCATCTACAGAATTCCTCGTGTTTGCGTTTTTAAGTTCAGGCACCTCTGGTTTACAGACAGTACTTCAGCTTTTATCGCCATAGTAACAAACACTTCTGTTTGTGACAACAATTCAAAATCCCTCTCCAATAGTCCCCCTATCATAGCAAAACATCATACAACTTTGTAGAAATCTTTTCCCAATTTTTATTATGTATTTCAAAAATGAACTTAATTCAAAATAAAGAAAAAAATGCAAAAGAAGAAGTAGTTCAATTTTATTCATTCATGGTCATTATATGACCATAAGACCATAAGGCATAGTTGCAGAATTAGGCCATTCGGCCCAATGTCCACCTTGCTATTTGATCGTGGCTGATATACTATCCCCCTCAACCCCATTCTCCTGCCCTCTTCCTGTAACCTCTGATGCTCTTTCTAATCCAGAACCTATCAACTTCCACTTTAAATATACCCCATGACCTGGCCTTCATAGCCATCTGTGGCAATGAATTCCACAGATTCACCACCCTCTAACTAAAGAAATTCCTCCTCATCTCTGTTCTAAAGCACTGTTCTTGTATTCTGAGGCTCGGCCTCTGGTTCATTATGTTCAGTATTGCTATTTATTGATACTTCCATATTCCCTTGGAATAATACACCCTTTTGTTGTTTGAGGGGATTCCGCTCCCAACTCAGCCCCTCCATGCACTTTAGCAGAAGGAGCCTAGACTGTGATCCTTCCCCACAAAACCTTGTTGCCACTGCAACCCACCACTCTTCTAAAGACTGCGGTAGGGAATGATTTGGTGAATTTTAGTGAGACACCATCCTAAATTTGTGATGCCTCCCTATCGCATCTGTGTCAGTTAGTATTGCGTAGCTGATCCAGTTCATTATCAGACTTCATGCATTTCTGAGATTTCAAGATAAAAGACAGCTATTTTGGGTATCTCCCCTGATGCAAAAGTCACATATTTCACCCAACTTGATTTCACTCAACTGAGACTAGATAAACACTGTCACATGCCTTTTTGCATATGCATACCCCATCTAGTAGATACAGGTTTCCCCCGCCATCCGAAGATAGAGCGTTCCTATGAAACGGTTCGTAAGCCGAAATGTCGTAAAGCGAAGAAGCAATTACCATTTATTTAAATGGAAAAATTTTGTGAGCGTTCGCAGACCCAAAAATAACCTACCATATCATGCCAAATAACACACAAAACCTAAAATAACAGTAACATATGGTAAAAGCAGGAATGATATGATAAATACACAGCCTATATAAAGTAGAAATACTTTTCCACAATCATTACTGCACTGTTCTCCGTAGCGAAAATCTCATGCAAGCACCGTTGGCAGAAAATCTCACGCAAGCGCTGTTGGCAAAAATCCGGCGCTGACTGCATCGCCTTTGCTGACTGCATCGCCTTTGATCTGGGCCGACATTTAAGTGTGGGGCGGCACCTAATTAATTAGCATGTTTATTTTGGCTTTTTTCTTAAAGATGTCCTGTGTGCCTCCTGGCTACTGCTGCATTCTCCGCGAATCGGTACAGTATCTGTCCGCGGCCTGGGTGTTGGGGTGGTGGGACACTGGGGTGTCATCTCGTCGTCTATTTCCATTAGAGCAGGCAGCTCATCTTCTCTTATGACTGCCCACCTCGATGTGAAAGGTCGAGGTTCGTTGTCTGCTGTGGCTGATGTGGAAGGCTTGCTTGACTGCTGAGCCTCGCGCATTTTTCTATCACACGGTTCTTCGTAAGGACTCAAACCATGCTGCAACTATCTCCTAAACCTACGTACCCTTTCAAAATTAAAGTCGTACTTATCATTGCAGCGAAAATCTCACGCAGTTGCTTCACGTTCATTTCGCTACTGCATTCGGTTTTGATTGTTATCCTTTCCTCTTCCAACATCATGTTCGTCAGCTTCCACAAGCCAAACTAACTTTGTCCTTACTTCGTTCACCACGATGGAAACGCTTAATTATGTCTAGTTTTACGCCAAGTGTAACACCCTTACGAGCTCTTTTAGGCTTTTCCGACACCATAGAACTCATCTTGCAAACTGCTGCTCGGGGCGCGCACTGTCTTTTATTGTGCGCTGATTTTTTTCGTGTGCTGAATTTTTTATCGTGCGCTGCTTTTTTTTCGTAACAGTGAAAACACCTTCTGAAAGCGAAAACAGGGTACTAACGTAGGTCTTTCGTAACAGTGAGGTTTTGTAAAGCGAACGTTCGAAAGGCGGGGGACACCTGTATAAACTCCTTTCCCAGCAGCTTTTTGAAATTTGTGCAGAGTGAAGCATTGTCTACACTGCAACAGCCAAATCAGGGTCTGTACAAACTTCTCAGCAACTGGTTAATGTACTAAAGGAAAATAAGTCTGAGCCTAATAACATGGGAGATGTTTATAGGCTAACCAAGTGCACACTAGGTATGATACTGGGTTACCTATTCTGAGATGGGCTGCAGAGGAAAGGATGGGAGTGTGGTAGTTTTAATCTTCAGCGACTGTATGCTTAATTGGCAGAACGGGAAACTCCCAAGTTAAAATCAGTGAGCATCATGTTTCACACAGTTTGATAGAAAGGGGGCTCGGCTCTTAATTACCAGGAAGACTTAGGTTCCTCACTTAGGTAGACTTGTTTACCAGGTAGAACAGTTTAAGGGAAATCAGTCTGGGTAGGGTTTCTGAATCTGCTAACTGTTCATGATGTACTTCTCAATATAAATGACAGCACATGCCTGAGACTCTGTTCTCTGATAATCCAATGAAGTGAAGTCAGGTGAATCAGTTTTAATATAGGGAGTGTCATTAGTTCTTGAGGAAATGGTAAATTGGTTTATTTATGCCACGTATACTGAGATGGAATGAAGAACTTTGTTTTGCATGCCATCCATACAGAACATGTTACATGTAAGCGTACATGAAAATGGTACAAAGGGAAGAGAAAGGGATAGTACAAAGGAAAGGGAAGAACAATAACAGAAAGCAGAAGCTAGTGTTAGAATTACAGGGAACGTGTAGACAGAAAAGCTGCCAGAGCCATGATGAGGTAGATTGAAAAACGAGAGTTTATTGATATCATACAAGAGGTCCGTTCAACTGTCTGATGACAGTGGGTCCTTGAGTCTGCTGGTGTGTGCTTTCAAGCTTTGTATCTTCTGCTCAATGGTGGGGGGAGGAATGAAGAGAGAATGAATGGGGTGGGAGGGGTTTTTGATTAAGGTGGCTGCTTTCCTACAAGCAGCAGGAAGCGTAGACAGAGGGGAGGCTGGATTTCATAATCGACTGGGCTGGATTCACATCTCTGTGATTCAGTATGGTCTTGACAGAGTAGTTGCCATGGTAATGGAAGCAAGGTGTCACGTGAGGGTGGAGTGGATGTGAACTCGGTAGTGATGGAAGTGATTGTCGGAGCATGGTCTCCAAGGGATGAATGACCTGGTTCCCATGCTCTGTTACTAACCTCCCCCATGTTCCTCCCATTCAAAGTGAATACAAGTAGAAACTGGCTGAGATCTGGGATTGATTTATTGATTGATTGATTGAGATGCAGTGTGGACTAGGCCCTTCCAACCCTTCAAGCCACCTGCTCAGCAATCCCCAATTTAATTCTAGCCTAATCACAGGACAATTTACAATGACCAATTTACAATTAACCTACCAACCGGTACGTCTCTGGACTGTGGGAGGAAACCAGAGCTTCCGGAGGAAACCCACGCAGTCTTTGGGAGATTGAACAAACTCCTTACAGGCAGCAGTGGGAATTGAACCCGGGTCACTGGTACTGTAAAGCATTGTGCTATCACTATGCCGCTGTGCGGCCTTGAATGGTGAGCACTCTGCTCCTTCTGTGAAGCAACCAGTGCTGAATGTATATTCTCCAAAGCTGAAATGAAGACCATCTTTAAGATCACAGGAGGATACTTCAAACTAAATAATGCTTGATAATGCTCTCCTCAAGCAGTGGTGAAATTGACTGTGCAGGCTATGTGGTTGGTGTTTCCTACTCATTGACACCAGGTTCAAGTGCACCACTATCCCAGCTACAAATGCACTGAACCATGTAGGGATTGTTGGGGTCTGGATTTTACTTTGAAACTGGTTCTGGGTTCACTTGTTGGAGTTGTACTTACAGAGAGATACAACATGGAAACAGGTCCTTTGGCCCATTGAGTCTGTGCCAACCACAAACTATCCTTTTAGATGAATCCAACACATCCTCTTTTATTCTCCTCCCAGTCTCCTCAGCTCCCCCCAAGTCCTTCCACCCACCTACACACTGAGGACAGTTTACTAGTTCAAACTGAAGGAGAAATACTGTGCGAGGAAACTCAGCACCTCAGAGAAACCCGCAAAGTTAGAAGTTAGGGGGAGAATGTGAGAGAATGGAGTTGAAAAGGAAAAATAAATCAGTCATGATCGAATGGTGAAGTAGACCCAATGGGCCAAATGACCTAATTCTGTTCCATAAATTCAGAGATTCTGCAAACGTTGGAAATCCAAAGTAACACACACACACACACACACACACACAAAACGCTGGAGGAACTCAGCAAGTCAGGCAGCATCTATGGAAGAGAATTAGCAGTCAACATTTTGTGCTGAGACCCTTCATCAGGGTTGATTCCTGCTTCTACATCTTATAGTGGTTATAGTCAAATCTCAATATTGAACCCAGATTGTTGGAGCAATGAGACAGAGGCCCCATTAGCCACTCTTGACTTTGACATGATCTAAGATCGGTTAAATTTGATTGTAAGACGCATCGCAGTTGATTTTTAAAAAAATCCCTGTTCCCTCTCCAGTGAGTTACTGCTTGACTGTTTACATTGTCACGTTAGTAAACTGAGCCTCTGTGGCATTTTTCATCTCAGGAATGCCATTGTTCTGAAGAAGGGATCTTCCTAATCCTGGCCAATGTTTATTCTTCAATTTGAATCAATAAAAATCCAGGATTACTGAACCATTTATGTCATTCCCATGCCTTCCCAATGCACAATGGTGATTCCTATTGATTTCAACTGCCAGCAGTGTATGGTGTGTGGTTTATGGGTGCCCTGAGGCTGCAGTCAGCAGAATTCTTTTTAATTTGAGCACATGCAGCTTGGTGGTGAAATCATGCAAGAATAAATAAGGCAGAGCAGCGGCTAGGAGGCCGAGCCTTGCGGCGTAATGACTCAGCGGGTTGTGCTGATGTCTCACAGCTCCTGACCTTGGGTCCTGTCTGGATGAAGCTTGCATATTCTCCCTGTGACCGCATAGCTTTTCCCTGGGTGCTCCAGTTTCACTCACATCCTAAAGACATGCTGGCTTACCTGACTGCTTTCTATCAGCCCGGGTGTAGCTGGGTGGTTAGAGTGTTGAGAGGTGCAAATGGACACGAGGGAGAGACTAGTGTACAGGGAAATATACTGAGGGAATGGGGATTGATCAAAGTCGAAGTAAATGTATTATCAAAGCGCAGTATAGATATGTCACCATATTCTACCTTGAGGTTCATTTTCTTGCTGGCGTTTATAGGAAACCCAATGAAATCTATGGAAAAACCATACATTAACAAAGACTGAGTAACAGCCAATGTGCAAAAGAAAACAATAATACTGAGAACATGAGTTGTAAAGTCCTTGAAAGTGAGTCTGTAAGTTGTGTTTGGAGTTGAGGTGAGTAGAGCTGTCCAGGCAATTTCAGGAGCCTGACGACTGTCCCTGGACCTGGAGGCTGCTGTACCTCCTGCCCAATGGTAGTTGTGAGAAGAGGGCATGGTCTGGATGATGGATGCTGCTTCTGTGTGGCAGTGCGCTTCGTAGATGTGTTCAGTGGTGCATCGTTTCCTTTCCTCCACTACTTTCCCCATGTAGACTTGATGGGCTGAAAGGCCCACTTCTCTGGTCTCATGCCCTGCCACAGATTTAGGAATGCATCTTGCCTTCAGCATTCTGTCTCTGAAACGTAAACAAGGTGATCATGATACACACAGGGACTAGTAGAACAGGAAAGCAAAAGCCCAATCACGCAGGGGATCGCTGTCATGACTGGCTTTCATCAAACTCCTGGCTCAGGCCATTGGACTCTGGTGTGTGCCAGGGGGTGGGAAAGTATCCGTGAATGCACTCCACTCAATATTCTCTGCTTTACCTTACTTGTTAAAGGTTTGCATTTTTCATGAAGCAACCAAAGCAATCTCAGAGCGCCAATAAATTTAAGTGTGTATGTCTCAGAATCAATCAACAGAAATGGAAATTGTCCTCGACTGGTGTGTGGGTCCCATAGCTACAACCCATTTGAAGGGTGTAATGCAATAGGTCTGTCTGATCGAGAGTGAGCATTTTATTACGGCTGCAGCTGAAAGGTTCAGCTGCTCATTATGACGCCCCAGAGATCACTTCAGCTCTTCTGTAATTGATAGCTGAAGCAACTACAATCAATAATCTATCCTTCTCAAGTCATTTGCTTTCCCATCTTGTCTCTGTCCGCACTCAGCCACTGATCAGATGGCCAGTACTTCTCAATTTGCAGTTGGACGCGCCACAGTGGATCAGATCAGATTTTCTGAAGGACAGCAGAAGCTGCTAGGGGTGTCTTTTCTCATGAAATATCCCTGTGTAATTGTGGCATCCAGGATTCCAGACGCGCAGTGTAAGATGACTGAAGTAAGAGCAAGTGGGTGATCTGACAGATAGGAATGTGAGGTTATGTTTGATTTTTAGCAAAGCCCAGATAAGGCAGCCTAATTTCCTCTCTGAAGCATTTCGTTGGGACTGAGGGGCTGCTTAAGGAAAGGAGGAAGACACCATTCTCCGGTTCTGTGCTGAACTGAGGTTAATGTGGTTGATGAGGGTGATGTTGACTCTTCGACAGATGGAGCAGGAGGGATAGTCAACAGTTTGTGAGATGGTGCTCCCCTCCCGCCTCTTGCGCAACCAATGCCAGGCCCGGAGGGTCACGATACCATGCCAAATGCTATTTCTGCATTTGAGTGATCATAGCTGAGAGATTTCCAGATATTATTCAGATTTAGATTTATTTTCAGATCTGTTTATCACCTGTACATGGAAATGTACAGTGAAATGTGTTGTTTGCATTAACAAGCTAGGGATGTGCTGGAAGCAGCCCACAAGTATTGCCACACATACTGGCACCAAATGCTCAGCAGAACAACACAGAATACAGAACAAAGCCGAATATAACAAATCTGCAACAGAAAAACAAGCTCTTTTACTCCCTTGCATGCACCTACACATGGATGGTCCTCCAAGTCCAGCCTCCAGTCTCTAGGCTTTCAAAGTTTAAAATACATTTAATGTCAAAGTATTTTTACTTTATATAACCTTGAGACTTGTCTCCATACAGATAGCCACAAAACAAAGAAACCCAATAGAATCCATTAAAACCAAAGACCACCAAACACCCAATGTGCAGAGAGAAAACTCCAGGGACATGAGGTACATAGCAACACTCACAACACGCTGGAGGAACTCAGCATGAAGGACATTCCCTCTTCTCGTTATACCATCAGGAAGGAAGCACAGGAGCCTGAAGACCCACACTCAGTGACTCAGCTATTACTTCACCTCCCCATCAGATTTGTGAACAGTTCATGAACCCATGAACACTACCTTGTTATGCCTTGTCTTTTGCTCTATTTATTTATTTTGTAATTTATATTAATTTTTATGTGTGCACTGTACTGCTGCCGCAGAACAAATATGATGTCCTGTAAGTCAGTGGTAATAAACTTGATTCTGATTTTTATCAAAAGGGCTTTAAGAACATTGATTAATGTCTTCTTTTCCTTCTAGCAACATAATCCCATAATGGAGCTCAGAAATGGCTGCACGTTGATGAGGGCCAGAAAAAGTTCACAAGAATCACCCCAAGAATGAAAGGCTTAACCTTTGAGGATTGCTTGACATATCTGGGCCTGTATTCAGTGGAATTCAGAATGATGATGGGGTGGGGTTGCAGGGGTTGTTCTGATTTGAACTTACTGAATACCAGAAGGGTGGACGTGGAGAGGACGCTTCCATTCATAGTAGAGTCTAAATCTGAGGGCACAGCCAAAGAATTAAGCGACGTCCAGATAGTGGTGAATATGTGGAATTCATTGCCACAGAGGGCTCTTGGCGCCAAGTGTAGTTAGTGCAGAGATTGGTAGGCTCTTGATTGGGAAGCAGTTTAAGGATTACAGGCAGTAGGCAGGAGAATGGGTTTGATAAAGAAATCTGCCATGTTTGAATGGGGGAACAGAGTCAATGGGCCAGGTGGTCTAATTCTTTCCCCATATCTTATGGCCTAATGGTCTATCTCTATGTCTGACTGCCCTCCTGTGCCCTTTGTAAATGTGTCGGACTGGGAGAGTGGCTGTAAAGACAGCAGGTGTCAGGATGACTGACAGATTCAAAAGTTTCATGCCCTCTTGATTGCTTATGCCTTCAATTCACATTATCCATTTTTAGTAGCTTTATTTTTGTATACAGAACATCTGTTAACAGTTGCTTAGTATATCTGCCGGTACAGTGCATATATTTGTTTGTGCTTGTCACTGCAAACTGTCTAGTGTAACGTACACTGACAAGTACAGTCTCCTGCCAGCTAGTATTGTGTATCTCAATCCCATTCAGGGGATGGTGCAGTTTGTGTGTACATGCTAGTTATTGTGAACACTCTTGTTAAATGACATTTACATTGCTTAAGGTGGGTGATTTCAAAGAATAATTCCGGCGTTTCAAGTTTAAAATAAATTTCTTATCAAATTACATATGTGTCACCATATACAGCCCTGAGATTCGGGCATGTGCAGTAAATATAAGAAACACAATAGAATCAATAAATACTGCCCCCAACAGAACTGACCAACAATCAGTGTGCAAAAGACAGCAAACTATGCAAGTACAAAAAGAAAGAAAAAAAAAGATAGTAATAGTAATAAATATGAGATGAAATCCTTGAAAGTCAGTCTATACCATTCAATAGTGGGGTAAGTGAAGTTGAGTAGTTAGCCCATCTGATTCAAGAGCCTGATGGTTGTGTAGTAATAACTGTTTCTGAACATGGCGGTGGTTGCTGGTCCTGAGGCTCCTGTACTTTCTTCATGATTGTAGCAGTGACAAGAAAGCATGGCTTGGATTTTGGGGGTTCTTGATGATGGATGCTGCTTTCCTGCAACAGCACTCCATTTAGATGTGCTGGATGGTGAGGAGGGCTTTCGCTGTGATGCACTGGGCCGCATCTATTACTTCTTGTAGGCACGTCTATAGAAGTTTATCAGAGTTTTAGATGACCTGCCAAATCTTCACAAACTTTTCAGAAAGTAGAGGTGCTGTGTGCTTTCTTTGTCATGGCACTTACGTGCTGGACTGAGGAGAGACAATCTGAAATGACAAGACTGAGGAACTTAAATTTGCTGACATTCTCCACCTCTGATTCCTCGGTGAGGACTGGCTCATGGATCTTAAGTGATAGAGGGAGGGGAGTGTGAGCAAGATCCTGGAGATTTTTAAAGTGATTTAACAAAGCTTTTTGCAATAGCCTCACAATTACATTCTTTTCAAAATAAAAGTTGAATCGTTGAAGTGCGACACAGTGCATTTTCTAATCATGTACTATTTTCTCTTCTTCCTGTAGAGCACCAATCATGGGATCACTGGGAATTCCCTGCAGCCTGTTGCTGACACATTTAAGGTATGACCTGAATTTTGATTGGTGTGTTGGCACTATGTGGGCATGGTTCAGAGGTAAGACACGTAAGGTTTTTAAAAAGACTATATCTCAAACCCTGCTGAGTGAGGAGAAGGGGATGTACATGGGAAGGCCATGTTCAAAAAGTAATGATTTAAAGAAACAAAGATTAAATAAAACTTGATAGAGGTGTACAAGATGACAAGAGGCATAGATGGAGTGGATAGCCAGAGACTAATTCCTGTGGTAGAAATGGCTAATACAAGGGGCAATAATTTAAAGGTGATTGGAGGTAAAATATACAGATAGGTCAGAAACAAATGGATGTGCTCTCTCTTGAAGTCTTGGCCAATACTTATCCCTAAACAAAATGTCTTAATGTGACTGCTTGGGCATTATCTACCAAATGTGTGTGGCTTCTTGTGGCATTTAACTTGGCTGATGTATGCCTCATAGTACTACTAATCTATTTAATTGGCTATAAAAGAACATTCTAAGAAGAAGATTAGCTTGCAAGTCTGTGTCTTCATTTCTTTCAAACTGGGAAACCTCATGAAGACTTGATCAATGAGACATGTGCGTATCAGTGATTTTGATTAGTTATTTGGTTACTCATTCCTGTGAATTTTGGGGATGAAGTTTAGGTGCAATTAATTTCACTGATTCGGGAAACTGGTCTCTAATAACTGGGATAGATTAATGGTTATAGTGTGAAAGATACAGCAGGGTTTAGTAATGTTCAGGCAAGGATAGTTTATGGGTAGTAAACAGTCAGCCCAAGTAAGAAGGGTCTTTTTAAAATGATCTTTGATGCGCATAGCTTCTCTTTTTAACAGTAGGGGACTGGAGCCAGTTAGTATAAGCAGATAAGGTAAGGAAGAATACAAAGAGTTCTCAGATGATACTTACTATTGGCCAGTTACTTGACTAAATCTGAAGTACTATTGGCCTTTAAATGTAGATTCTATTGGCTATTAGTACCGGTATTATCATTGTGTGATTGGTAATTGATCATGCAAATAAGGAATTCAAACATACAGAAGGTTACTAATTGGTCAGTATCTGTATCCAGCTAACCAATTCGGTATAAAAATGGGATTTTTTTTGCTCAGACTTCAGAGAAGTTTGGTGACAGGGGACCTCACTTTTCTCTTTGTGCACAAGTAAATAAAGTATGATTGAGGAACAAATGTGAGTTTTCAGAGTTCAGTTGCTCTATGACAACAGTAGCACCATGGAATTTACGTTGTAATAATTTGCAGTTGACTGTAAATTAGTGATTTTCATGATTAGATTATGAAGACACGTAGTCCCCTTTTATTGTCATTTAGTAAGGCATGTATTAAGAAATGGTACATTATTTCCTCCGGTGTGATATCACAAAACACAGGACAGACCAAGACTGAAAAAACTGACAAGACCACATAATTATAACATATAGTTACAACAGTGCAACAATACCATAACTTGATGAAGAAAGTTCGTAAGCACAGTAAAGTTCAAAGTTTCTCAAATGTCCCACATCTCACGCAGACGGGAGAAGGAAGAAAAACTCTCCCTGCCATGCCGACCACAGTCCGACTCTGAGTCATCCGAAACTCCTTCGCGGTCACCAAAAGCAGGCAAGGCAGGGGATTTTGAGGCCTACCCTCCGAAAGATTCCCGGTCACACAGTAACGACACCAGCGGACGGGCGTTTCAGAAATTTCTCCAGATGTTCCTCTGTGCTTTCACGTCCATTCTCCATCAAATCAGAATTGTCCACAGCCCCTATTTAACAGATACAACATCATTTTTCACCAGAGAGCTGCGCACGCATGTCGCACTGCCATCTTCTCCTCCCGCCTCTTTTAAGTGACTTACATTAATTTCTTGGCTCTCAATTCCTAATTGCATACATGCCTATAGATGAATAGGACTGAAAAGCCATATTGATTGTCACCAATCTTATTTAGTGATTGCCATGAGCCAGGATATGACTGTGGCATTCAATTTGGAGTTTCCTGGAACTGTTGCATTTTAATAAGCTTTCAACATGAACTGATCTTCCATTGTAGTCAAGAGCTCGTTCGACTTCTGTAGTCAAGATTGATAGTGAACGGATGAGAATGTAGGTAGAAAGTAGTGGAAAAACTAAGCAAGTCAGGCAGCATCTGTGGAAGGAGAAATAGTTAATACTTCTGGTCTAAGATTGTCCATGCATGTGGCCTAACCAGCATTTTCCAGCGTTTTCTATATCCATTTTAGATTTCCAGTGTCGTAGATTTTTGATCAGCAGACATTAATTCCAATTGGAAATCCTTATTTTTAGATTCTATAATCTATAGCCATGACCACACTTACACTGGAAGCCATTTATACAGACCACTGAACAACAGAAACCATTAGTTATGATTTGGAGCATGGCCTCCCATTGTGGTAACGTTGGAGGTGAAAATGAAATAAAGAGAAGGCAGGGCTGTGATTGATAGCTGATCACTCCTTAGCCAACTTGAAATCCACTCTGCTGATGCCCCTGTGTTGTAGACCTGTTGCCAAGATAGACACCTGTTTTATGATTAACTGGTTAACAAGAAGCTATTTGCTTCAATGGTGAACTAGTCTAGTTTGGAAATATGAACTCCAGTCACAAGAAAGAAATAGGTGCCTAGGGGTGGGTGTGCTTTCTGAAGTTTGCAGAACACAAAAGTGATCAGAATTGTGTAATCAATAGGATCCTTCACATGCACATGAACACTCACACTCAGTGGCTGCTTTATTAGGTACCTCCTGTATCCTGTCCACTCCAACGTTCAATATATGTGGTTAAGAAGGCGTACGTGTATTGGCCTTCATCAATCATGGAATTGAACTTAGGAGCCGAGAGGTAATGTTGCAGCTATATAGGACCCTGGTCAGACCCCACTTGGAGTACTGTGCTCAGTTCTAGTTGCCTCACTACAGAAAGGATGTGGAAACCATAGAAAGGGTGCAGAGGAGATTTACAAGGATGTTGCCTGGATTGGGGAGCATGCCTTTTGGGAATAGGTTGAGTGAACTCAACCTTTTCTCCTTGGAGCGACGGACGATGGGAGGTGACCTGACAGAGGTGTATAAGATGGTGAGAGGCATTGATTGTGTGGATAGTCAGAGGCTTTTTCCCAGGGCTGAAATGGTTGCCACAAGACGACACAAGTTTAAGGTGCTGGGGAGTAGGTACAGAGGAGATGTCAAGGGTAAGTTTTTTATACAGAGAGTGGTGAGTGCGTGGAGTGGGCTGCCAGCGATGGTGGTGGAGATGGATATGATAGGGTCTTTTAAGAGACTTTTGGATAGGTACATGGAGCTTAGAAAAATAGAGGGCTATAGGTAAGCCTAGTAATTTCTAAGGTATGGACATGTTTGGCCCAACCTTGTGGGCCGAAGGGCCTGTATTGTGCTGTAGGTTTTCTATGTTTCTATGTATATAGTGTGTTCAGAGATGTTCTTCTGCACACCACTGTTGTAGTGAGTGGTTATTTGAGTTACTGTCACCTTCCTCTGAGCTTGAACCAGTCTGGCCATTCTTCTCTGACTTCTCTTATTAACAAGGCATTTTTGCCCACAGAATGCTGCTCATTGGATTTTTTTTTTGTTTTTTTTTGCACCAGTCTTTGTAAATTCATGAGACTGTTGTGCATGAAACTCCCAGAAGATCAGCAGTTTCTGAGATACTCAAACAACTCTGTCTAGTACCAACAGTCTAAGTCACTTAGATGACATTTCTTCCCCATTCTGATATTTGGTCAGAGCAACAAGTCAACCTCTTGACAATGTCTGCATGCTTTTATGCATTGGGTTAGTGCCACATGACTGGCTGATTAGATATTTGCACGAACGAGCAGGTGCACAGATGTATCTAATAAAGTGGCCACTGAGTGAAAACTCAAACATTAGGTTTCTAAAGGAAATCCAGATAGGTTTTTCATCTATAATGAAATCTGTCCTCCAAAAATTGTTAATAGAAAGTAAAGAATGATTTGCACTCATGTATACTGGGGAAGTAATAACACAAGGTTGTCACAGTATCACCGCTGGTAGAGCTGCCTCATAGCTCCAGTGACCAGGTTCAATCCCGATTTCAGGTGCTGTCTATTGTGGACTTTATATGTTCTCCTTGTGACCACCTGGGTTTCTCGCAGGTGGTCCAGTTTCGTCCAAGAGATCTACATTCTGTAGGTCATTTGGCCACTGTGAATTACCTGACTGTAGGTGAGTGATAGACACTTGGGAGAATTGGAATGTGGAGAGAACAAAAAATGGATTTGTGCAAAAGGATAGTTAGGGGTGTGTGCAGACCTGGTGGGCTGAAGGGCCTTTTTTAGTGCTGTAAGAATACAGAACTTAGAACACGGAGAATACAATACATTACAGGTCCTTCGGCCCATGATGTGACAACCCTTTCTTTAACCTACTCCATCATCAATCTAACCCTTCCCTCCTACACAGCTGATAACCCTCCATTTTTCTTTCATCCATGTGCCACCTAAGAGTCTCTTAAATGTCCCTTTTGTATCAGCTCTACCTCCACCCACAGCATTGGGTCTGGGCACCTACCACTTTCGGTGCCAAAAACCTAACTCTGACATCTGCCCCAAGCTTTCCTCCGCTCACCTTATAAGGATGTCTTCTGGTATTAGCCATTGTAACCTTGGTAAAAAGTCACTGGGTCTCCACTCTCTCCATGCCTCTTAAAATCTTATACCCCTCTATCAAGTCATCTTTGATTCTCCTCTGCTCAAAAGAGAAAAGCCCTCTCTTTTCCCCTACTGTGCAAAGTGACTTAGGCACTTACGTGCAAAGCTCCTCTTACTGTACGCTGATATTTGCCTAGCATCAGACACACAGTTAATGACACAGGGGTTGTGTATTTTTGTGAATGGCCAGGGAAGTATGGAGCTTCTGGAAAGGTTGGGAGCGGGGAGGTTCAGGTCTTCCGTCATTAATTCAAAGCACAAGGTTGGGTAAGGAGATGTCCATTTTAAAAAGAACTGCAATACTCAGAACATTGGCTATTTATTCCCCTCCATAGATGCTGTTTGACCTGCAGAATTCCTCCAGTATCCTGTGTGTATTGCTCAAGACTTCCAGCATCAGCAGAATCTCTTTTGTCTCTGCAGTGGGTCTTGAGTTCCATTCACTGATCAAGTAAAGGCATCCGTTAGCCTTGCGAGACCATGGATCTGCACCTGGAAAGTCTTCACTCTCCAGGGTGCAGGCCTGGGCAAGGTTGTGTAGAAGACCAGCAGTAGCCCATGCCACAAGTCTCCCCTCTCCATGACACCGATGTTGTCCAAGGGAAGGGCATTTGGACCTATACAGCTTGGCACCAGTGTCGTCGCAGAGCAATGTGTGATTAAGTGCCTTGCTCAAGGACACAACACACGTTGCCTCGGCTGGGGCTCGAACTCATGACTTTCAGGTTGCTAGTCCAATGCCTTAACCACTTCGCCACGTGCCCACATTCACTGATCACAGCTGGGTTTATCCTCACCGTGAGCTCCATCACCAGTCACTAACCAGTGGATGAGCCACGGTATTATAAAGACATGGAGTCATGCAACATAGAAACAGATTCTTTGGCTCTCCATGTTCATACTGACCCCCAGTGACGTGTCTAAGGTATTGCAGGTACGGCACGTGTCCTGGGCGCCACCTGAAGTGGGGCGCCACTGAGCAGTTTCTAATAAAGTCAGACAAGCCATCCTTAGATACTGAAAAAAGAATTTTCTTCAGTTGTATGATCTGTCTTTGATTATCATGGGTGAGAAGCGTAAGAAGACCATGAAACATTTCTTCATGAAGAAGAAGGAAAGTGGAGCTGAAGGACGGAAGAGTCGAACGTTGGAGATGGAGGAAGCCAAGAAGTTGAGGAAGTTCTTCATGCCCTTCTTTGAAAAGCCCAGAACAAGTAATTCGTCACGTTCCATGGAGTCACCTGCACCTGCTACAAGTTTGTTAGAATCCGAAGGTGGATCAAGTACAAATGCGTCACAAGCCGAGGAAGAAGTCATGTCAGATAAATCGGAGTATGACGAGATTAAAGAGTGAGGCTGCCACAGAGAACGTGGACATGACAGGAGGGGAAGACGATGGTGGTGGTGGTGATGTTGAGTTATTGACGAGATTTTACCTGACGAGATTGAACCTGACGACACTGAACCTAGTGAACTGGATGGTGTCAAAGAGCCTCGAACTGTCATACCAGAAGTGATTGAACAGCATGACATTGAACTTCTGAACTTCGCCAGGGATACTGGAAAAGCAATTCTGCCTGACGTGTTGAGAACAGAAATAATAAAGCTGGGTTCAAAGTATTTCCAGAATAGTGAGGGGCCTTTCCTGCCAACAAGTAACTGCTCAATGAACAAAACTTGGTTCAAGAGGAAATTGGGAAATGGGCATGGTGAGGAAGTGACTTGCTCATGGCTGGTCTATTTCCCTTCCAAAAAGTCTACGTTTTGTATCTGTTGTGTTCTCTATTCCCGGTCAGACCATCAATCCTCATTGAAGCAGGAAAGTGGATTCAACCAGTGGAAATCACCTGAAAGAATTAGTGTTCATGAAAATGCCAAGAATCATCAGGAATGCTTCACACGGTAGAAAGAAATGGAAAGAAATTTAGCTGGAGACAGAGGAGTTGTTGATGCGGTATTTCAGTCACAGATTGAGAAGGGAAATAAGAAATGGCGTGATATCTTGACGAGAATCCTTCACTGCATAAAATTCCTTGCAAATCAGAACTTGCCAGGACACAGGGAGTCACTTCAGCTAGACGATGACTCCAATGTGGGAAATTTCCTTGGATTACTGAAACTACTGGCCATATTTGACCCTGTCATAAAAGAACACCTCACTCATTTGGAAATTCATCCTGGATCCACATCTTATCTTTCACTGGGTGTCCAGAACGAATTCATTTACATAATGGCATCCACTGTTCACCAGAGTTTACTGAGAAGCATTCGTAAAGCCAAGTACTATGGTTTCATGTTCGACTCAACTCCTGATCAGGCACACCGTGAGCAGATGTCAGAAGTAGTGAGGTATGTGGAAGTTGATTTTGAGAGGAAGACAGGCCATGTTAAAGAGTCCTTCCTTGGTTTTATCCAGATAAGCCAGAAGGATGCTGAGAGTTTGGTTGAAAACATCTTGAAACAGCTAGAGAAGGACGAAATGGAGCTACAAGATTGTCGGTCACAGTGCTATGACAACGCTGCTGTGATGGCTGGACACAGAAGTGGTGTTCATCAAAGAATAAGTGAGAAAAACAACCTGGCAGTGTTTGTGAATTGCGACAATCACTCACTCAACTTGGTGGATGTACAGCAGCCAAGCAGGATACAATGATGGTCACATTTTTTGGAACCATCGAAGCTCTCTATGTGTTTTTCTCTCGTTCAACACAGCGCTGGGAAAAACTCAAAAACGCCGTGCCTATGGTTGTTAAATCGGAGTTTGAAACCAGGTGGGGTGCAAGGACAGAAGCAGTGAAGCCTGTCAACAAGTACCTTGAGAAGATACTTCAAGTTCTCCAGGACATGATAGACAATGAAAACGAGACCAGTGAAACAAGAAGTGAAGCAAGGCAGCTGTACAACCGCATGTTGAGTTACAATTTTCTGACTTTGCTAGGATCTTGGAACAAAGTACTCATTCGCATTGACTGTATTCAAAAGAGGCTGCAGGGTCCTAGCATGAACTTCCACGATGCTGCCCTGGATTTGAAAGCCCTCCGAGATCATTTTTATGATGAAAGAGAAGTGTTGGTCAGTGAGTCACTCGAAGAAGGAGTCGGTCTCTGTCAAGAATGGAATATTGAAGTTGAAAGACGTCAGAGACGAAAGAAGCAAATGGCTGATGAGAACTCGAGAGATGCTGGGTTAACAGCTAAGGAGGAAATGGAAAGAGTCATGAAGGGAACACTCAGCTGTCTTCACAGAGAAATGGACGAAAGGTTCGCTCATTTGCACGACACTGACGCTGAGTTTGGGTTCCTTCTCGATGTCGAGGGACTGTGTTACGGCGCTGACAGTAACGACCTGAAGAAGAAGTGGGAAAATTTGGCCGAATTGTACAGCTCTGATGTTGATGGACAGCAGCTATATGAAGAAATGTTGAATTGCAGAATGTTGCTATCAAGGTGGGTCAACATGAAAATATCAAGACCTGAAGAGCTTCTTGAATTTATTGTTCAGTATGGAGTTGAGAGCGTCTTCCTCAATCTTCGCATTGCTATTCAGATAATGCTAACTATCGCAGTTTCCATCGCCAGCTGTGAGAGATCATTCAGCAAGTTAAAACTAATACTTTTGTATTTGAGAGCCTCCATGGGTCAAGGCAGACTCTGTGATCTTGCTCTGCTGACTGTAGAAAGAGAAGAAACTGAAAAAACTGACTTTGATCACATCATAGACCAATTTGCATCAGTGAAAGCAAGGAAGGTGCAGTTATAATTTTCATGTAGTGCCATAATTTATTAATTAAAAAATTAACGAGCTTGACTTGTATTTTTATGCTGATATTATGGTAAAGTTATCTAAAAGTTGGGTGTCAGATGTTTGGACAGGGGCGCAATTTCAGTGCTTGCCGTAGGCGCTGTTTTCCATAGATACGCCCCTGATGATCCTACACGAATCCTATTTACCTGTGTTAGATCCCTAGGCTTGTGATTCAGGCTGATTTAGGAAGAGCTTGTTTCTCTCAGCCGTCAGATTTGTGAATGTCCATAAACTACCTCACCAGCTTAGTTCTCTTTTTGCTCTACTTACTTATTTTATAATATATTTCTTATTGTAATTTATAGCATATTTATGTATTGCACTGTACTGCTGCCACGCAATGTATATCATGACATATTGTATATCAGTGGCAATAAAACTGAATCTGATTCTGAAATAATTGTTGAAATGCTTCTTAAAAATCTTGATATTGCCTGTGTCCACTACCTATTTTAGGATCCAATTCCCCCTCAGATCCCCTCTAAATCTCCTATTTCCTTATGTCCTCTTGTCTGAGTGACTTCCACCAAGGGGAAAAAGATATTACTATCTATCTTCCCCATCACGTTGTTAAGCTCTGTCAGAACACCCTCAACTGGGATTTGCCTGGTGGCCACTGATGGAATAACAGCTCTCTGCTGCTGCTCCTAACTTACTTACTTTTGTCTCCAACCTTTTGAAATACTACTATTAGACGGGTTGTTATATTACTATGACTACCAAAGCAGCTCTGGAAGCTATTATGGGCTCAATTCAAAAGCTTACTGAGGAGTTTCAACAGTTCAGAAAAGAAGCGTCGGTGGATTCACAACAAATCAGCTCTGAAATTAAACAAATAGGTACGAAATTAGATGATATTCAAGCAACTCTAACCGAGCATGATAAGAAGATAAAGGAACATGAAGAGGTTATTACCATACTGGACAAAGGAATGGATGATTTGCAACAGCTGTATGAAAAACAAACCAAGTCCAACGAAATACCGAGACGGAAGTTTATTGATTTGGAAAACAGAAGTAGGAGAAACAACTTACGAATCTTGGGACTTAAACAGCTAAAGGAAGCAGGTAATCCTAAAGAATTCTTTGCAAACCTTTTGATGGAATTATTCCCTGATATTATTAAGTCTCTGCCTTTGATTGATCGTGCTCACAGATCACCTATCTATGGGTCGACTTCAAAGTCAAAACCAAGGTCAGTCATTATATGTTTCCATGAATTTCAGATAAAGGACCGTCTGATTCTTGATGCCCGTGGAAAACGTGTGACTGACTACCAAGGTCAGAAGATTCATATTGTTGAAAATTCTTCATCAGAAGTTATGGCAGAACATGTTAAGTTTAAAAAAAGTTATAGCGGAGCTGTACAGTCAAAATTTTAAGCTTTCTCTTCGTTTTTCAGCTCGACTGAGAATCACAATGGAAGGTGGATCAGTTAAGTGGTTTTGTACAAAGGAGCAGGCGCAAGAATTCTTAGACCTCAAAAAATTGACTGTATACATATTTTGAATAGTGTTACGTAAACGGCAACAATGAATATCAATCGAGACAGGTTATATAAAAACAACCAAACATTCATTAAACACGTATAAACGATAAGGGAAAAAAAAAGGAAAACTTTAACCGGAGGTTAACAGATATGCAGCTGTTCACCAACTCCACTCGGCTTTGGTTTTTAAAGCGTTAAATGCGGAAACAGTTCTTAAAGCGATACAGTTAGATATAGTTCTTAAAGCGATAACTTCGAAAGTCCAACAGATGTACACGTTCAATTGGGAGAGACTTCTCTGGAGAAGGATTTCTTCATAGATGCACCTTTACTGCTGGTTCTGTCCACAGGACTCACGATGCTGAAAATAAACAGTTTAAATCGACTGACAAATTCCATTAGAGAGAGAGCAGCTTTTTGCATGAATTCCTTGCTCTTTCTGGCAAGAGTTATCTCGATGCAGGTACTCCTCCAACGAAGACTCAATAAGGTCGATTCTTTATTAAACTGCCAAACGATGCCGACTTCTCTCGATCCTTCGATAAATTCTTCACTCTCCCTTCAACTGTTGGAATTGAGTAAATTGGCACATCCAGCCACAAATTTCCAGTCCAAATAATATGGAATCTTTCAACAGAACGCACAACTGGTTTAAAAATGAAACTGCGTCACAAAAACAAATGCAACAGAAACGGAGGCACAGCACGTTCTACCTGGAAATCTACAAACTTAAAAACCAACTGCGTCACCTGGGTCAACCCTTATATATACTCACGGGGCACATGTCATCACGTGACCTCACATTGGCAGGAAAATCACATCAGGTGACCTCCAAAAGACCATTACAGCATTCTCACAAAAAAAAACAGATCTCCTTGAGCATGTAACAATAAATTAAAAATCTTGCAAAAACAGAAATACTATATATTTTAAAAAATGACTGTTTCCTATTTTTCAGTATGAATAGTTGCTCTATCTGTTTGATAAACCTGTCTAAGCTTGTCTTTTTACTGTATATTATTTAGTTTTGGTTGGAACAGTAAATAACCTTGAATTCTTTGGAGTGGTTCCAACAGGCTTTCTAAGGGGATGTTTTCAGTGAGGGTAGATAGCGGTTGTTCTTTGACCAATTTTCTCCCTTTGGGAGGAGGGAGGGGGATGGGGAGTTTTTTTTTTCTTGAAGCTGATGTGGGAATCTAGCCAATTCTGTTGCTTAGCTAATATATCTTAAGGTTTATTATTTGGGTTTAATATATATTTCTCTGATTGCTACTTTAACCTTTCTTATAAATAGTTTAAAAATGGATCAAAGTATTAATTTACTTAGTTTTAACATGAAAGGGCTAAATCACCCTGTGAAAAGAAATAAGATTTTTGCCTATATTATAAAACTTAAGGTACCAATTGTTTTTCTTCAAGAAGCCCATGTGCATAAGTGTGACAATTCATGCCTTTTTAATCGATGGAGCGGATCTCATTTTCATTCCTCGTTTCAGGCCAAAGCCAGAAGGGTTTTGATCCTTATAGATAATGAAGTTCCCTTTATTCAACATAAAGTAATTTCTGATACTAATGGGTATTTAGTTATAGTATCAGGGAAACTAACTAACAAACTATTGATATTTGCCAATGTGTATGCTCCGAATATAGATGACCCAGGTTTCTTTGAGCATTTTTTTTTTCATTTTTGCCAGATCTAAGTCTGTACTCATTGGTGATGGGTGGAGACTTTAATTGTTGCTTAGATCCAGCTTTAGATCATTCATCTTCTAAACTAGTGATACCAAATAAATCAGCTGTGTTCTTTAAATCTTTTTAAATGAAATGTGGTATTGTTGATGCTTGGCGTTTTTTTCATCCAGTAGACAAGGAATATTCATTTTTCTCCTATGTCCATCATACATATTCCAGGATTGATTTTTTTTATTGATAGCCAAATGATTTCATCAGTTCGATCCTGTGAATATAAAGAGATTGCGGTCTCAGATCATGCTCCTGTGCTCCTATCTTTAAATCTCCCTGGCCTTCTTCAAACAAATAGGTTTTGGCGATTTCATCTAACTTTGTTATCTGATAAAGATTTTTTAAAGTTTATGGAGAGACAAATTACTTTTTTTCTGAAGAGAATATGTTAGAGGAGACTTCTAGTCTTATCAGATGGAATGCCTTTAAGGTATATATTAGAGGACAAATTATTTCTTATACTGCAAGTATTAAGAAAAAAGCTAATAAAGAGAGAAGTGAATTAGCTAATCAGCTGAAACAATTAGACCAAGAGTATGCCTTGGCTCCAAAACCTGCCTTATATGAAAGAGGTGTTGAAACTAAAACTAAATATGATCTCCTTTTAACCTATCCAATTGAAACCCAACTCCTAAAAGTCAAATTAAAACACTCCATGATACCGGAATGTGTGGTATCCCTAGATGCTGAGAAAGCTTTCGACAGAGTTGAATGGAATTATTTATTTAAAAATTTAGAAAAATTCAATTTTGGACCCGTTTTCATTCAATGGATTAAATTACTTTATTTAGCTCCTTCTGCTAAGGTTATCACTAATTCTCACAACGCCAAACCATTTAAACTTCAACGTGGCACTAGACAAGGTTGTCCGTTGAGCCCTTTGCTTTTTGATCTGGCCTTAGAACCTTTAGCCATTGCCTTTCGAGAATCTAATGATATCACTGGTATTTTAAGGAAAGACACTATTCACAAAGTCTCGCTGTACGCTAATGATCTGCTGCTATTTATTTCTGATGTTGAGACTTCGTTACCCCATGTGCCTTCTTTACTCTTCTGTTTTAGCCAGTTCTCAGGTTATAAATTAAACATACATAAAAGTTACCTTTTTCCTTTGAATAATTTGATACCAACAAATTCTAACCTTCCTTTTAAAATTGTAAGAAACCAATTTACCTACTTAGGTGTAACAATCACCAAAAACTATAAGTGTCTATTTAAAGAAAATTTTCTTACCCTATTGAATCACATAAAAAGGATACTATCAAATTGGTTCGCCTCTTTCGTTATTACTGATTGGCCGAATTAATTCTATCAAAACGAATATATTACCTAAATTTATATATCTTTTTCAGGCATTGCCTGTTTTTATCCCTAAATCTTTTCTTGATTCTCTTGACTCTATTGTATCTTCTTATATATGGAAGAATAAGCATTCTAGATTAAATAAAATTCATCTTCAGAAAGATAAAAAGAATAGAGGATTAGCCTTACCAAACCTCAGATTTTATTATTGGGCAGTTAATATACGTAATCTTACATTTTGGATCTATTACATTAATTGTGAGGATTGCCCGAGTGGGTTTCTTTAGAAGCTAACTCTGTTAATAAATTTTCTATTATCTCTCTTCTTGGATCCTCACTTCCTTTGTTTCTCAGTAAGTTAACTGATAATCTGGTGCTTAAACACACTATGAGAATTTGGATACAATTCCGAAAATACTTTGGCTTATTGAGATTTTCTCTTTCGAGTCCCATTTTTTCTAATTTTTTTAAAACCTCTATGATTGATGTGGTTTTTAAAGAATGGGATAGATTAGGTAGTAAATACTTTCAGGACTTGTTTGTGGAGGGAAGTCTCTTTTCGTTTGAGCAGCTGTCAACTAAGTATAGTTTACCCAAAACTCATATTTTCCGATACCTACAAGTAAGAGATTTTTTACGGTCTCAAATAAGTACATTTCCTAAAAGTCCTGATAACAATCTACAATTTGTAAGTTTTAATTTGAAACCTTTTTATAATGAATCTGTATCTAATATTTATAATATGCTGTTGGGAATGAGAAGTATTCCTTTAGATAAAATTAAAAACCTTTGGAAACAAGATTTACAGACTTCAATTTCTGAGGAAACTTGGAATCAAATTTTTAAATTGATTAACACTTCATCGTTATGTGCCCGCCACTCCCTCCTACAATTTAGGGCCCATATGACCAAGGATAAGTTGTTTTGTTTTTATTTGGATATATCTCCGTATTGTGATAAATGTAATAATGGAGAAGCTTCACTCATTCATATGTTTTGGACATGCTCGAGTCTTGGAAAATATTGGAAAGAAGTATTTCAAACATTTTTGATACTTTTCAAAGTCAACTTTAAGCCTAATCCTTTGACCGCTTTATTTGGTATTGTTGGAGGAAAGGATATTATTTTGGAGTCAGCTAACTTGCATATTTTGGCTTTTATGTCTCTTATGGCCAGAAGGACGCTCTTGCTTCAATGGAAAGATGCGGCCTCTCCTTAACGCTCAATGGTTACGTGATGTGGTCAAGTTTAAATTTAGAGAAGATTCGATGTTCAATCTCTGAACCTAGCCAAGATTTTCAAACATTGTGGGGAACTTTTTTGAATTATTTTCAAAACCTTTAATTTGGTGTTAAAGCACAGATCATGACTAATAATTTTTTTTTTCTTTACCAAGCTTTGGTCTTGGTAGTGGGTTAGATTTTTTTTGGTATAACAAAATTACTATATTTCAATGTTACGAATTAATTAATCTATATGAATATAGGGTAAGGAGTCTTTATATGTGATTTGGTATAATATATTGATATATATATTTTTTGCTTGCACTCTGTATTCTTATATGTAAAATTAATAATAAGAATATTGGAAGGAGAACACCCTCAGCCCCTTCTGCTTCGGGGCAAACAAACCCAGTCTATCCAGTCTCCATGGTTACTGGGGGCAGGAATGAGTCAATTGGGCCTATTCCTCACAAGAGGGGAGAGTCCAAACACAAAGTAGGGGACCACACCCCCTCTCTACATTCCCCCTCGCATCCATGGGGGTTTTGTGTGCATCTGTACCATGGAGAGAGCTCTTTAGTTCTGACTCACTTCTCAGCAGACAGCATGGCAACGACACAACGTGGAAACCACAGTAGCACAGCATGTAGTGCGAAGCTATTACAGCTCGGGACATCAGAGTTCGGAGTTCAGTTCCAATGTCAGCTGTAAGAAGTCGGTACGTCCTCTGCTTGGAATGCGTGGGTTTCCTCCGGCTGCTCTGGTTTCCTCCCACAGTCCAAAGAGGCAGACGTACCAGTTAGTAGGTTAATTTGTCATTGTAAATTCTCCCGTGATTAGGCGATCGTTAAATCGGGGGTTGTTGAGCAATGTGACTCTAAGGACGGGAAGGACCCATTCTGCACTGTCTCTCAATAAATAAACAATCAAGTAAACCGCTACCCTACTCTGCCGCCCCGAAGGGCCGAAGAGCCTACTGTGCTGAACTGTTCGATGCTCGAAACGTTATTAGTAAAGTAAATAAATTTATTCATTATGAAATGACATACATGTCATCATATACAACCCTGAGATTCATTTCCTTGCAGGCGTTTATGTAGAACAAAGAAATACAATAGAATCAATGAAAAAATACACACAAACAAGACTGACAAACAACCAATGTGCAAAAGAAGACAAACTGTGCAAATACAAAAAAAAAATCAATAAGTGATACTGAAAACATGAGTTCTCACATTTTGGGTGCCACCGTTGCCAAGGACACATTGGATAGTGTCGAGAGAGAGAGAGTTCAAAAGCGTGTGTGGGCAGTTGACACATTTTGTGTACCACAGTTCCTGAGAAGACATTGGATTGTGCATGATTAGACAGTTGGTAAGATCCAATAAAAAGAAGTTAGGTTTAAGCAGAACAGACATTTTGGGAGCAGCCATTGTGTGAGTGGGACAGTGTAAGAGTGGGAACTGAGGCTTTAGCTCATTGAGGCTTCGGCAAGGAGAGGCATAGGCCATAGTTAGATTTTAGTTTGTTCTTTATTCTTTCTTTCTTATTTCATACTTAGAGTAGTGGGGATGCCAGGCAGGATAGTGAAATGTACCTTTTGTGAGATGTAGGAATGCAGGGAGATCTCCAATGTCCTGATGACTGTATCTGCAATAAGTGCATCCAGTTGCAGCTTCTAATAGACTGTGTTAAAGAGTCGGAGCTGGAACTGGATGAACTCTGGATCATTTGGGAGGCTGAGGGGTTGATAGACAGGACATACAGGGAGGTAGTTACACCCAAGGTGCAGACGCAGGTGACCGTCAGGTGGGGGCAGAAGGGATAGGTGACTACCGCAGGGTACCCCGTGGCCATTCCCCTCAGCAACAGGTATACTGCTTTGGATACTATTGGGGGAGGGGTGACCTAGCAGAGGAAATTCACAGCAGTCAGATCTCTGGCACTGAATTTGGCTCTGTGGCTCAGAAATGAAGGGCAGAGAAGAGGCAAGCTGTAGTGAAGAGAATTTGTTTGTTAGGGGACCAGAAAGGAGGCTCTGTGGATGAGAACAAAGTTTCTTTATGGCATGTGCCTTTCTGGATGTGAGGGTCAGGGACACCTCAGATCGTGTCCACAGCATTCTCAAGTAGAAGGGTGAGCAGTGGAAAGGTTTGCTGGTGCTGCACGGGGTGGTTTAAACTAGAGTTGCAGGGGGATGGGAACCAGAGCACCAGACCAGGTAGTGGAGTGGTCAGAGGGAAAGATGTTAAGCCTATGTTCAAAGTCAGGAATCAAAAACTTGAGCATGGTGGGACTAATGTTCTGACTTACGTATATTTCAGTGCAAGCAGTATTATAGGAGAGGAGGATGAACTTAGGGCATGGATCAACACGTTGAATTATGACATTGTAGCCATTAGTGAGACTTGGTTGCCGGAGGTGCAGGACTGGCAGCTCAATGTTCCAGGGTTCTGTTGTTTTAGACATGACAGAGTGGGAGGGACTAAAGGAGAAGTGGTGACATTACTAGCTAGGGAAAATGTCATGGCAGTGCTCAGACAGGACAGACTGGAGAGCTCATCTAGTGAGGTTTTTTGGGTAGAATTGAGGACTAAGAAGGGTATGATCACATTATTGGGATTATACTATAGACCACCCAAAAGTCTGTGGGATTTAGAGGAGCAAATTTGTAGAGACATCACAGACTGTTGCAAGAAACATAGAGTTGTGATAGGAGGTGATTTTAACTTTCCACATATTGGCTGGGAATCCCATACTGTAAGAGGGAGTTTGTCAAATATGTTCAGGAAAGTTTCCTTAATCAGTGCATAGAAGTCCCAACTAGAGAGAGTGTGATACTAGATCTCCTATTAGGGAATGAGACAGGGCAGGTGACAGGAGTTTATGAAAGGGAACACTGTATCTCGCCATTATAACCATTAGTTCAAGGTAATTATGGAAAAAAGATACATCTAATCTGGGGTTAAGATTCTAAATTGGAAGAAGGCCAATTCTGATGGTATCAGAAGGAATCTGGCAAATGTAGATTGGGACAGGTTATTTACCTTGTAAGACAAAGAAGTGCATAACAAATATAGGCAGATTGGAACAAATAAGGGACTTGAGGAGTACAGGAAATGCCTGTTTCTATACTATAAATTCAATGCAACATTTCACATCCAAACTTTCAAAATAATTGGAGCTGAATTTACTTCTTTCCCAACTTTGTGCTTTTCAGGCCTCAGACCTTGACATCGAAATGGCTAAAACTTTAGCAGAGAAACCAGACATTAACCACCTGGCTTTTGGCACGGCGTTCACTGATCACATGCTTGTGATTCACTGGACATTATCTGGAGGCTGGGAGAGACCACGGATTCAACCCATGCAGAACTTCTCGCTGCACCCTGCGTTATCGGCCCTCCAGTATTCTGTGCAGGTAAGCTGGCGGAGAGGAATTTGGCTTTGGTTGGTTCAAATGGAGTGCACAAGTATGGTGAGGTACTGTTACAATGAAAGACTGGCTTGAAGCATCACCACAGGCAGGTAGATACAGACACACAGAAAACATAAATTATCCAAGACAATGAGGAAAGGGACTGTGCAAAATAAGCTATTAATGCAAAAGCCACAATCAGAGATAAATTCAAGGTAGCACAAGGAGTGGTCCACAGTGTTCTGTTGCTGAAGTACTGTAGGATAGGGTTAAGCAGGTCAGTTCAAGAACCTGTTGTTTGCAGTAAAGTAGCTGTTCCTGAACCTGGAGGTGCGAGACCTCAAGCTTCTCTACATCCTGCCCAATGGCAGCAGCAAGAAGAGGACATGACCCAAATAGTGAGCTTCCTTGATGATTGATGCCGCCTTCTTGATGCAGCACCTCCTGCAGACGCTGTCAGTGGTGGGGTGGGTGGTGCCTGTGACGGACTGGGCTTAGTGTGCGTTGCCCACTAATCTCTGCAGTCTCTTCTGTTCCTGCGTGTTGGAATTGCCGTATTAGGCAATGGTGCAACCAGTCAGGATAGTTTCAACAGTGCATCTGTCGAAGTTTGTTAGAGGACGTGGGACCTCGCTGTTCAGTTGATAGCACTCTTTGTCCCTGAATGAGAAAGTGGTAGATTTGCATCACTGAGGGGACATTATCCAGTCTAGCAATACAATGTAATACTGAGGGAGCCAGCAATGCTGTTGTTCAGGTGAGACATTAAACTGAGGCATCATTGGACCTACTGAGGTGTTTGAAAATGATTCCTTGGCAGATTAGATAACTGAGCAGATCGCTTAGTCATATCACTGCTGCTTGTGGGGTCTTGCTGCATATAAAGTGAATCACTGACGGTTGTAGATATGCTTGGAGACAAGTGACCATCTCTGACTATTAATCTCACACTTATACCGATTCTGCATGATTTTTCCCAAACTCCAGTCAACTGCCCCCTACATTCGACCCCTCTCCTGTATGCTAGTGACAATCTCTGGTGTGTGGTTGCACATCTGTGGGATGTGGGAGAAATCCGAAGTTTTCTCGGAAGCCCATGTGGTCGTGGGGAGAGCCTGCAGACTCCACACAGAGAGCACCGGAGGTCAGGATCTAACCTGGGTTTCTGGCTTCAAGAAGCAGTTGCTAGCTGCTCCAGTTTCCCCTCCCTACCCCCCCCCCCACAAATGTCTTCTCTTGGGTAACTGTTCCTTTGAACTTAGTAACTACCCCTATGAAAATACACATCCAGCTTGTCAGCATCATACAGTAGAGAGCAAAAAGACTAAATAAACTCATCAAAAGGCTGGATCCGTCCTTGGCTACAACCCAGACTCTTTTGAGTTAGTGGTGGAGAGGAGGTCACGAAACAAATTGTTAACCATTATGGACAATCAGGCACATCCTCTCCATGACCTGCTGAATAGGCAGTGGAGCACCCTTTCAAACAGGCTCATTCAGCTTCGCTGTCACATGAATCGTTACAGAAAATCATTCCTACCAAATGCAATAAGCAAGTACAGCAGTTCGTCTCTGTGCGACAGGAGAACACACATCATAGTACAGTGTTCTCTTTTATTATTTCGTACATTATTAATGCACAGTATTGCACATTGGTAAATTATTGTTTATATTATTATTCTATACTTTATTAGCGTGGACACGTGGCCAAGTAGTTAAGGCATTGGACTAGCGACCTGAAGGTCGCTAGTTCGAGCCTCAGCTGAGGCAGCGTGTTGTGTCCTTGATCAAGGCACTTAACCACACATTGCTCTGCAACGACACTGGTGCCAAGCTGTATCGGTTCTAATGCCCTTCCCTTGGACAACATTGGTGTCGTGGAGCGGGGAGACTTGCAGCATGGGCAACTGCTGGTCTTCCATACAACCTTGCCCAGGCCTGCGCCCTGGAGAGTGAAGACTTTCCAGGCACAGATCCATGGTCTCGCAACACTAACAGATGCCTAAAAAATACTTTATTATTAGTTAGTATTATTATTGTATTTATTATTTTAATGTATTATTATTGCTAAGTGTGTTTTTAAATGTTGCTGTTGTAACAAAATAATTTCACACTCGGGATCAATAAGGTACTTATTATTATTATTATTATTTGGAGAGAAACAGATTCTCTTCAAGGCAAGTGGCACATGCAGGTTCCATTAATATTTTGGGATTGGGGCATTACGGGTGTTTAGACCATCACAGGCATAAGACATAGGAGCAGAATTAGATCAAACCTGCTCTGGCCTTCCATCATGATTGATTTATTTTCCCATTCTCCTGCCTTCTCTCCGCAACCTTTGACACCGTAACCAGTCCTGGAATGGTGCGGCTAAGCAGCCTTCTGGAACCACTGCATTCCTGGTGAATGAGCTCTCATGGTGATCTCGGTGCTCGAGTTCCAGCAGTTAGACCCAGCGACAGTGAAGGACTGGTGAGAGACTTGCAAGTCAGCATGTCTGTGACTTGGAGGGGAACTGTCAGGTGCTGGCGCTCCTCTTCACTCACTGCCAGGATAACAATGAGATGGATGGGTGCTTTGTATTGGTGCAGGGTGATTATAAGTGATGGGATTTCAGATCCCTCAGCTACTCCCCTCTAAGGCTACGTCCACACTAGACCGGATAATTTTGAAAATGCCGGTTTCGCGTGAAAACGATAGGCGTCCACACCAGGTGTTTTTGAAAATACCTCTGTCCACATTAAAACGGGTACTTGGGCGAATCTCCTCCTACTAGGCATGCGCAGGACACATCTACAGAAAAGAAGCGGAGAGGAAACGGTATACTTGGTGCACGTTTGTCCGGTTACAGACTACAAAACCTTAAAAGGAAATTGCCGAAGGACAGACAGCTGTTGGCTCTTGCGCAGGAGGACTTAAAACTAAAAAAACAAATACTGGAGCGTACGGAGGCAGCCGACAGGGAGTTCACGGACAGTGCGACCCGGCTGACGATGAACTTTGAAAAACTGACTAACTCTGTTGCAGAGGGATCTGCAATGATGAGGAATATGATGGCTCCCCCCCAGTACTTTTCACCGCCACAACACCAGCTTCACAGCCACTACAATAGCTACGCATACGGACACACAAACCCCACTCCCACAGAGGGGTCACCCTAGAAACATTTCCTACAGCCATAGTCTCTTCACCGATGAAAGGGACGACAGGTTTTTTAAAAACTCCGGTTACCTGTACACACTACACCGCCCAGCTGGCGTTTTCAGATTTAAACACTCTGGAGAGCGTTTTAGAAAAGCTCTGTTTTCGGGGGAGGAAAACACCGTTTCAGTGTGGATGGAGGGTCAAAACGAAGAGAAAAAGCTTTGGTTACAGATTTATCCAGACTAGTGTGGTTTAATTCATCCTGAGCCAGTCAGCAGATGGTTTAAAAAGCATTTTGCATCATTTAGGGCTTTGAATCTAGGAGCTAGGACACTATGTTGCTGTGATAAGACTGAACTTGGAGAACCGTGTACAGTTTTGATCACCAATTATAGAAAAGCGGTGGTCAGACTGGAGAGTGTGCCGAGATTTACAAGGACGTTGCCAAGACTAGGGGCAGTGAGTTATAGCAAGGGGTTGACCAGGTATGGTCTTTATTCCTTGGAACATAGCAGGATGAGAGGCAACTGTTTAAAATTATGAGAAGCACAGATAAAGTGGATGATAACACGGCAGGGGGCAGAGGTTTAGAAGGGGACTGCTGAGTAACAGTTTCACGCAGAGTTTGGTGAGCATAAGGAATGAGCTGCCGGAGTGTTTGAAGAAGTACAGCAGTATCATTTAAAAAGCACTTGGATAGGCACATGGAGGGGCAGGGCTTGAAAGGATAGGAGCCAAATGCAGGACCTTGAATTAGCTGGGTGGGCACTGTGGTTAGCATGAACCAGTTGGGCTGAAGAGCCTGCATTCCTGCTGTATTGCTACAAGGCTCTACGACTCGAAATGGATTACTGGGCAGTTGTGCAGGCAAATTCTTGATCTCTCCACTCACACACGAGGATTTGATATACTGTGCTTGCTGCATCCTCTAGTGGTTGTTAGCAGGTAGAACAAGGGTGCTGCTCTCGTGAAAGAAAGTATTGGTATTGAAGCAGGGCTTTTCACAACCTTGCGATCTCCCGAAGCAGCCTGTAAACTGTAGGCCTTGGCCTGTTGTGCTGTTGATAGGGTGGCAGCCAGACTCTACACGGCAAGACACCACAGCATATCCGAGCCGATGGTTAACTCGCTTCCAGCAATCAGGGAAAAATCGGAAATCAAAATCAGGTGAATTCTCACTGACAATCGCCATGAAAATTGTTGATTTGTGACAGCAGTAAAGTACAAGACATAAAATTACTGCGAGTTACAAAAATAAACTAGTAAGTCGTGCAAGATTGGAAGAATGCGGTGGTGTTCATGGACCGGTCAGAAATCTGATGGCAGAGGGGAAGAAGCTGTAGCTAAAATGTGAAGTGTGGCTCTTCATATCACATGAACACACGTCGATCTGTTCAGACCATCGGTCCTCTCTTCGTACTGCAGCACGTCATACGTCATCTCCCCTGGTATATATGTCAGGATTCTGTCCATCGATTTCAGTGCATCCTTCAACTTCCGGGCACTTCCAGTAAGGTGGCATATTGGATCGCAGTGGCTTCTATGGGGACAACTGAAGATGTTGTGGTCTTTTTCAAATGTATTTGTTACGATTCCAAGACACTGCTGGATACTAGGAGCTTAAAGTACCGCAGGTCTACCCCGTCAGTGAGTTGCTCTTTGGCCTGGTACAGACGGAGCTGGACTAGGTTTGGTTCATGCTGCTTGCTGCCTGTGTCAGAGAGGCATCAGAGGGGTCGGTGCGTGAAGATGGTGTGCAAACTTAACAGCGAGTGATGGTCTTAGCCGCTTTTCTTGTGATTGTAACACCCTTTTGGACGTCATTAATGTGGAATGCTGCAAGTCCGATTCAAGCCGCAGTGCCACCTGTTTACAGCCGCCCATGAGAGATGTGCCAAAGTTGGTGCGCTTCACTGGAGGCGGTGTGGTGTGGCATGCAGTCTGGAGTTTATGGTCACCCCAGTATTCGATTGGTAGAAAAATGATTCGGCACAGCCAAGAAGGGCCAAAAGGCCTGTTTCTGTGCTGTAATGTTCTATGGTTCTATGTGCCTTGTGCTGTGTGTGACAGATGGTACTGTGTTTTACACCTTGGCCCCGGCGTAACTCTGTTTCATTTGTCTGTATTCACGGGTGTTCATGTATAGTTGATTGACAATCAAACTTCAACTTGATCTTGATTCCATCAGTCCTGAGCTTCTGCAACAGAAACTCCCCAAAGCTAACGTACCAGGTCCCATCAGCAGTAACCTCCTCTCTGACAGGAGGCAGTGTGTGAGACTAGACAAGCATACCTCCACATCCTGCTTAGGGGTGTTTCCTATTTTCTCCATACCAGTGATTGTGTTTCCAGTGACTCATCGGATAAACCGATAAAGTGTGCGGATGACCATTGGACTGATCACCAGAGGCGATGAATCCAAGTATGGTTAGGAAGTAAGCAAGCTGGTGTCCTGGTGCAACCACAACAACTTGGGGTTGAATGCTCCCAAAACTGTGGAGATGCATATCGACTTAAGGAGAAATGTGTCTCCTTCCCATCCACTCAACATCAACAACTCGACAGTCGGCACTGTTTCAACATTCAGGTTCTTGGGCATGTTTACTACACAGGACCTCATGTGGGAGAACCGTATCACCATCATTAACAAAAATGCTCAGCAGAGGATGCACCTCTTGTGGCATTTTGTAAAATTCCACCTTTCCCAGAACATCTTAGTTCAATTCTACAGTGCCATCACCGAGAGCATCCTCACATCAGCCATTACTGTCTGGTTTAGTGCTGCATTTTCTCACAGTATTTGAAAATTACAGCAAAAGGTCAGGTCAACAGAAAAGGTCACTGGCTGCAGTCTACCATCACTGCGGGGCTTGTATGAGTCCAGGACAAAGAAGCCGGCAGGAAAATCATTGCTGACGCTACCTACCCAGCAAACTTCCTCTTTTAGAAGTTCCTTTCTTTACAGGGCTACTAAAACAAAAACCTCACACTGTCTTAAAAGTTCCATCCCCAGGTGATTAATCTGTTCAGCCATTCTACGTATCCCCACACCTACCCTCTGTATCTATTACCTAAGGCACTGCACTGCACTGTAAACACTACAAACAACTTTTTATAGAGAGGAACCTGGCGCTTCCCTGGTGTATATGATCAATAAACTCTTCTTGGGCTTCCAGCTGGATACGGATACTTTAACCGATATTTCAATGACAAACTCTGCCATCTTCATCAAGGATGATGCCTGAGCATGTCTAGTCAGATGATATTTATACCCCGTAGTCCGTCCCTCCTGATTGGTTAGTCCTCATCCGATCAGTTTCTGCTGCCCCACTTTGTTTACAATCAAATTCCAGTTCTTACTTAGAGCGAGACCTTCTTCTTTGTTGAAGTTATTTCCCTCTACTTTTATTTCAATGGCTTCCTTCTCCATGTGGTCCTAAAAGCCATTGGCATGGCACAATAGTTTTGTGCTGTCGAAATAAATCCTGTGGGCATTGCAAATGAAGAAATACAATGACTAACAAACAACCAATGAGCAAAATTCAAACTGCAAATACAAAAGAACAAATGATAAAAATAAATAAATAAATAAATAAGTAAATAATACTGGGAACATGAGTTGTAGAGTCCTTAAAAGTGAGTGCATAGGTTGTAGAATCCGTTCAGCGTTGAGGTGAGTGAAGTTGTCCACACTGGGTCAGTAGCCTGATGTTGGGAGGGTAATAACTGTCCCTGAACTTGGTGGTGTGGGACCTAAGGTTCCTTTACCTCTTTTCTGATGGCAGCAGCGACAAGAGAGAATGGCTTGGATCTTGGGAGTCCTTGATAATGGATGCTGCTTTCTTATGGCAGCTCTCCTTGTAGATGTACTCAATGGTAGGGAGAGCTTTTCCTGTGATGGACTGAGCTGTATCCACTACTTTTTGTAGGCTTCTCCATTCTTTAGCATTGGTGTTTCCATACCAGGCCATGATCCATACCAAGACATTCTGCACTGTGCACCTGTAGAACTTTGTTACAGTTTTAGATGACATGCCAAATCTGTGCAAACTTCTAAGGAAATAGAGGTGCTGCCGTGCTTTCTTTGCAATAGTACTTACATGCTAGTCCCAGGACAGGTCCTCTATGATAATCCCAAGGAATTTAAAGTTACTGACCCTCTTCATCTCTCAGACCTTAATAAACACTAGCTCAAGTGGCCCACATATGCTGCTTTAAATTGGTAAATGGGTTGGTTACTGTTAACTAATTATCTTAGAATGAGGATAGGTTATAGGGAAATGTGGGGGAATGCAATTAGGTTTCCTCTGTGGACCAGTTAATATTTGGTAGGACAATGGCCTCTTTCAACATTGTAAGAGAATGTGAATTATGTGAACAGATGTAAAAACTGCTTTTCTTAAACAATTGTGCCCATAATTGTGTGGCTGATGCTCAACACTGGTGCACCTCAGGGGTGTGTGCTTAGCCCCACTGCTCTACTCTCTCTACACCCATGACTGTATGTCTACGCACAGCTCAAATACGATCTATAAACTTGCTGATGATACAACCATTGTTGGTAGAATCTCAGATGGAGACAAAAGGGCGTACAGGAGTGAGATATGCCAACTAGTGGAGTGCTGTCACAGCAACAACCTGGCACTCAATGTCAGTAAGACGAAAGAGCTGATTGTGGACTTCAGGAAGGGTAAGACGAAGGAACACATACCAATCCTCATGGAAGGATTAGAATTGGAGAGAGTGAGCAGTTTCAAGTTCCTGGGTGTCAAGATCTCTGAGGATCTAACCTGGTCCTAACATATCGATACAGTAATAAAGAAGGCAAGACAGCGACTATACTTCATTAGGAGTTTGAAGAGATTTGGTATGTCAATAAATACGCTCAAAAACTTCTGTAGATGTACCGTGGAGAGCATTCTGACAGGCTGCATCACTGTCTGGTATGGAGGTGGGGGAGGCTACTTCACAGGACCGAGAGAAGCTGCAGAAGGTTGTAAATCTGGTCAGCTCCATCTTGGGTACAAAGTACGCAGGACATCTTCAAGGAGTGGTGTCTCAGAAAGGCAGCATCCATTATTAAAGATCTCCAGCACCCAGAGCATGCCCTTTTCTCACTGTTACCATCAGGTAGGAGGTACAGAAGCCTGAAGGCACACACTCAGCGATTCAGGAACAGCTTCTTCCCCTCTGCCCGCTGATTCCTAAATAGACATTGAACCTGTGAACACTACCTCACTTTTTTAATATATACTATTTCTGTTTTATTGCACAAGTTTTAATCTATTCAATATATGTATACTGCAAGTGATTTATTTGTTGATTAATTATTATTTTTTCCTCTTCTTCTATATTATGTATTGCATTGAACTGCTGCTGCTAAGTTAACAAGTTTCACGACACATGCCGGTGATAATAAACCTGATTCTGATTCTGAAAATTTTCCATTGATCAGATTCTTATTTGATTGGGTGTCTTCCCCGCAGGTGTTTGAAGGTCTGAAGGCATTCCGAGGGGTGGACAACAAGATTCGGCTTTTCCGACCCATGATGAACATGGACCGGATGCTGAAATCAGCCATTAGGGCTGCTCTTCCTGTGAGTACTGACAAATTATTGGGTGTGTTGCTATTTACCTCTACCAGTTGATTCTTTCAGATTGTAACAACTCCTAATAATTCTGTGAAATTTCTCTGGTTCCACAATGCCAGTTCTAGAGATTGAGCAAATTTGCTAATTGGTGCAAGTTGGACCATCACACAGTTATAGACCAATGCAGCAGAATTACAGGCCCACCACCCCAATCAGCCCCTGTTGACATTGGTGCCCAGCCAACTAGTCCCAGTTTGTAAGCCACACCTGTGCAATTTCCAATCCAAGTGCTTCTTAAATGATACTATTGTAGCTGCCTCAACCAATCCCTCTGGCAGCTGATTCCATACTCACCGCCTGCCTCTCAGATCCCTTTTAAATCCCCTCTAACCCTAAGTCTACACTCCTCCCCACCCCCAGTTTTGGACTCCCCTACCCTGGGGAAAGACTGTTAACATCCATCTTATCTGTGCCTCTGATAATCATAAACAGTTCTATAAGGTTTCTTCTCATTCTCCTTTGTTGCAAGGAATGAAGTCCTAGCCCTGCCAACTCAGGCCCTCAAGTCCTGGCAACAGCCTTGTAAGTCTTTTCTGTACTTTCCACTTTAACCATATCTTTCTTATATCAGGGTCACCAAAGCGGTACAGAATACTCCAAGTGGGGTTTCATCAGTGTCTGTGTTTAACTGCAACATAATGTCCCAACCCCCATACTCAATGCTCTGAAAGATGAAGGCTAACATGCTAAATGGCTTCACCACCCAGTCTGCATGTGATGCCACTTTCAATGAACTATATACTTGTACTCCTCAGTCCATCTGCTCCATTTCACTCTCTAATGCCCTACCATTTGTAGTGTAAGTTCTACACGAGCTTTACTTTCCAAAACGCATCACTTCGCACTTGCCCGTATTGAAATCCATTTGCCACCTCTTAGTCCATGATGTTGTGCTGAACTAAAGCTATTGACGCCTAATACCTTCTGCCTGTACACGGTCCATGTCCCCACATTCTTTACATGTTCAGGCACCTATCTAATAGCTTCTTAAATACCCCTCGTATTTGCATCCTCCACCATCCTGGCAGTGCATTCCAGGCACCCACCACTCTTTATGTTAAAAAGCTTGCCCTGCACATCTCCTTTGAACCTAATCCCTCTCATCTTAAATATGCCCTGTAGCATTAGATGTTTTGACCCCGGGAAAAATATACTGCTGTCTGCTCTATCTACGCCTCTCCTAATTTTAAAATCACTATCAGATCTCCATAAGACCATAAGAAAGAGAGCAAAATTAGGCTGTTTTGCCCAGCAAGTCTGTTCTGCTGTTCCATCACTGCTGATTTATTATCCCTTTCAAACCTATTCTCCTGCCTTCTCCCCATAATCTTTGACACCCATACTAATTGAGAACCCATCAATCTCTGCTTTAAATATACTCCACAGCCGTCTGTTGTATGAATTCTACAGATTCATCACTCTCTAGCTAAAGGAATTCCTCCTCATAGCTTTTCTAAATAGACGTCCCTCTATTTTGAGGCTGTGCCCTCTGGTTCAAGAATACCTCACTATAAGGAATATCCACTCTATCTAGGCCTTTCAATATTTGATAGGTTTCAATAAGATCGGCCTTCATTCTTTTAAACTCCAGCGAGTACAGGATCAGAACTATCAGGTGCACTTCATATGCAAACCCTTTTATACCTGAGATCATTCTTGTGAACCTCCTCTGGATCCTTTCCAATGCCAGCATACCTTTTCTTAGATAAGGGGTCCAACACTGCTCACAATACTCCAAATACAGTCTGACTACAGGGAATACAGGGAAACACACATCAAAGTTGCTGGTGAACGCAGCAGGCCAGGCAGCATCTCTAGGAAGAGGTACAGTCGACGTTTTGGGCCGAGACCCTTCGTCAGGACTAACTGAAGGAAGAGCTAGTAAGAGATTTGAAAGTGGGAGGGGGAGGGGGAGATCCATATGATAGGAGAAGACAGGAGGGAGAGGGATGGAGCCAAGAGCTGGATAGGTGATTGGCAAAAGGGATATGAGAGGATCCTCTCATATCCCTTTTGCCAATCACCTGTCCAGCTCATGGATCCTCTCATAACCCTTTTGCCAATCACCTGTCCAGCTCTTGGATCCTCTCATATCCCTTTTGCCAATCACCTGTCCAGCTCTTGGATCCTCTCATATCCCTTTTGCCAATCACCTGTCCAGCTCTTGGCTCCATCCCTCCCCCTCCTGTCTTCTCGTATCATTTGGATCTCCCCCTCCCCTTCCCACTTTCAAATCTCTTACTAGCTCTTCCTTCAGTTAGTCCTGACGAAGGGTCTCGGCCCAAAACGTCGACTGTACCTCTTCCTACAGATGCTGCCTGGCCTGCTGCGTTCACCAGCAGCTTTGATGTGTGTTGTTTGAAATTCCAGCATCTTCAGAATTCCTCGTGTTTGAGAGAATACAGAGAATGCTTTATAAAACCTCAGCAATAGATCCTTGCTTTTGTATTCCAGTCCTCTCAAAACTGTTGCTAACATTGTTTTTGCCTTCCTTACCACCAACTCAACCTGCAAGTTAATCTTTACGGAATCCAGTATGAGGGCTCCCAAGTCCCTTTGCACCTCTGATATTTGAATTTTCTCCCCATTTAAAAGTAGTCCATGCCTTTACTTCTAGTGCTGAAGTGCATGACCATCTACTTCCCTACACTGTATTCCATCTGCCAATCCTTTGCCCTTCCCCCAAACTCCCTCTGCAGACACCCTGCTTCCTCAACACGACCTGTCCCTCCACCTGTGTATCGTCTGCAAACTTGTCCACAAAGCAATTAATTCTGAGATCCAAATCATTGAAACATAGTGTAAGAAGTGGTCCCCAGCACCATCTCCTGCGAAATAGCACTAGTCACCAGCACCCAACCAGAAAAGACCCCCTTTATTCACACTTTGCCTCTTGCCGTTCGACCAGTCTTCTACCATGCTTATGTCTTCCCTGTAATACCATGGGCTCTTATCTCATTTAGCAGCCTCATGTGCTGAACCTTGTCAAAGGCCTTCTAAGTAAAAAGTCCCCACAGAACCTGCACCACTCCAGAGCAAACAACACAAGTTTGGCCAATCTTTCCAGTCAGCTCATATCCTCTAATCCAGGTGGCACTCTGGTAAAACTTTATTCTGCCTGCATTCTCAGTACCTCTCCCTGATTCTACAACTGATGTATACACCAAGGCATTTTACAGTGGTCAGTTAATCTACCAACCTGCTCATCTTTGGGATGTGGGCAGAAACCAGAACAAGGACAGAGAGAACACTGAAACACCAGCAACAAACCAACTGCGGGAGGATCTCAAAGGGTGGAGTAGCTAAATCCTTTGTTGGCGCTAGAATATGTGGCAACACTTGTGGGCTACTCCCAACACATCCTTGTGCGCATTGGTTGTTAAGGTAAACAACACCTTTCACTGTGTGTTTGGATGTTCAGGGTGATAAATAAATCTGAATAGGAGGCATCTGTGGGAGGAAAAAAACTGTTGCGGTTTCAAGTTGGTACTCAGACACAGTCCCGCCGATGCTGACTGACAACTGAGCACCTTCGGTAGATTGTCTGTTCCTCCAGATTCCAGCATCCGCAGTCACTTGTGTCTCCACACAGGGCACCAGAAGTTGGTATTGAACCCAGGTCTCTGGCGCCAAGGCAGCAGCTCCACCAGCTGTGCCACTATGCTGCCCATTAAGAAAAGCTCAATTTGCATGCCTTTGTTATACATTCTTTGATGCTAATCGCTTGATCCTCACTTTTTCTAATCATTCCCCAACTTCTACATTCTTTCTGGAGGAAGTCCCAGATGTCAACTGTACGTGATACATTACCGTAATACATGATTTCACTCCTAAGAGACCTGCTCTTAACTTGAGGTTCTGTTCGCGATTCATCAGCAAAGTAAATAATTTTCTCTATTCTATCAACTTGTTATTTTATGCATCTGCATTATCTTGATCTCCACACTTGAGCTCTGAGCTTAGAAGATACAACACAGAAATTGCCGGCTTGCCTCAAGTTCCAATTCCTGAATGCTCCCTTAAACATAGAAAATAGGTGCAGGAGTAGGCCATTCGGCCCTTTGAGCCTGCACCGCCATTTATTATGATCATGGCTGATCATCCAACTCAGAACCCCGCCCCAGCCTTCCCTCCATACCCCCTGACCCCCGTAGCCACAAGGGCCATATCTAACTCCCTCTTAAATATAGCCAATGAACTGGCCTCAACTGTTTCCTGTGGCAGAGAATTCCACAGATTCACCACTCTCTGTGTGGAGAAGTTTTTCCTCATCTCGGTCCTAAAAGGCTTCCCCTTTATCCTCAAACTGTGGCCCCTTGTTCTGGGCTTCCCCAACATCGGGAACGATCTTTCTGTATCTAGCCTGTCCAATCCCTTTAGGATTTTATACGTTTCAATCAGATCCCCCCTCAATCTTCTAAATTCCAACGAGTACAAGCCCAGTTCATCCAGTCTTTCTTCACATGAAAGTCCTGCCATCCCAGGAATCAATCTGGTGAACCTTCTTTGTGCTCCCTCTATGGCAAGGATGTCTTTCCTCAGATTAGGGGACCAAAACTGCACACAATACTCCAGGTGTGGTCTCACCAAGGCCTTGTACAACTGCAGTAGTACCTCCCTGCTCCTGTACTCGAATCCTCTCACTATAAATGCCAGCATACCATTCGCCTTTTTCACCGCCTGCTGTACCTGCATGCCCACTTTCAATGACTGGTGTATAATGACACCCAGGTCTCGTTGCACTTCCCCTTTTCCTAATCGGCCACCATTCAGATAATAATCTGTTTTCCTATTTTTACCACCAAAGTGGATAACTTCACATTTATCCACATTAAATTGCATCTGCCATGAATTTGCCCACTCACCCAACCTATCCAAGTCACCCTGCATCCTCTTAGCATCCTCCTCACAGCTAACACTGCCACCCAGCTTCGTGTCATCCGCAAACTTGGAGATGCTGCATTTAATTCCCTCATCCAAGTCATTAATATATATTGTAAACAACTGGGGTCCCAGCACTGAGCCTTGCGGTACCCCACTAGTCACTGCCTGCCATTCTGAAAAGGTCCCGTTTATTCCCACTCTTTGCTTCCTGTCTGCTAACCAATTCTCCATCCACATCAATACCTTACCCCCAATACTGTGTGCTTTAAGTTTGCACACTAATCTCCTGTGTGGGACCTTGTCAAAAGCCTTTTGAAAATCCAAATATACCACATCCACTGGTTCTCCCCTATCCACTCTACTAGTGACATCCTCAAAAAATTCTATGAGATTCGTCAGACATGATTTTCCTTTCACAAATCCATGCTGACTTTGTCCGATGATTTCACGGCTTTCCAAATGTGCTGTTATCACATCTTTGATAACTGACTCCAGCAGTTTCCCCACCACCGACGTTAGGCTAACCGGTCTATAATTCCCCAGTTTCTCTCTCCCTCCTTTTTTAAAAAGTGGGGTTACATTAGCCACCCTCCAATCCTCAGGAACTTGAAATTTATGAGCGTGAAAGGACAAGAGATTCTGAAATCATGTGTCATTATTTGGAAGACTTATTTATTAAGTGTACTCCTGCAGTTTATAAGAGCCTCATTCAGAGCATTCTTTCTTTGAAGCAATCTTTAGCGAGATTGCCTCTGCTTCTGTAAATGACGTTTATGAGTGTTGGTATTTTCTGCAGCTGATGAACCGGTTCATTTGGCTCTTTTGCTGTTCATCTTGTTTATGCAGGGCATTGTTGTGAATGAGAAAATCTCTCTTTCCCTAGACTTTTGATCAGACTGAGCTGTTGGAATGCATCAAAAAGCTGGTGGAGCTGGAAAAAGAATGGGTACCTTACACCAAGGATGGAAGTCTCTATATTCGCCCAACTTTTATCGGGACCGAGGTGAGAACTTCTGGTCTTGCATTTGTGTGTGTTGAGGAAGGGTGGAATAATGAACCTGCTGCCAAGGTTGATGTTTGTCCAGCTTTGCTGCTGATTTACCTTCTGATTCTATCCAAAGGAGCACCTTGGCGTGAAGGTGCCGACGAAAGCATTGCTCTACGTGATCCTGTGTCCGGTTGGCTCTTACTTCAGCACAGGAAAGATCAACGCTGTGTCCCTGTGGGCAAACCCCAAGTATGTTCGAGCCTGGAAAGGAGGGACGGGCGACTGCAAACTCGGAGGGTGCGTAAGACAACTCAAGACAAGTCAGAACATAAGGTCTGCTTTGACCTGGTGCCTTTCATGTGCCAAGCCCCATGCTGTGGTGTGGAAATCATGGGAGCTTAATGGGCACATTGCAAGCTCCCATCATGGCAATGAGGGATTGGCCTCTGTTTGGGAATGATGATTGACTGGAAACATGGCAGAACTGCCCTAGCATTCCTCATGGGTCCTTCAAAGGGAAAGAAGATGGAGTGAGATCTCGGTTTAATGTATCAGTCAAAGGATGTCATATCAGACAGTGCTGTTGTGACCAAGCTGGAACGAACGGCATTCAGGCTGCACAGCCCATCTCAGCCCCTCGTGTTATTTGGCTGCATTTGTAGCTTTCCGCTTTGTGAAGTACTCTTTCAGGAGGTAGTCCAGGGTGAATTCTCCTAGGGTCTTGAAGTGTTTAGTTGCCTCTCGTTGAGAGAGTGGAAATGGGCAGTGTTCAGAAGGGAAGCAGTGTCCTTGGGATGGACGCATCTAGTGTTGTAAAGGTTAAATCATCCAGACTGGCTTTCTTCTCTGAAGCCCTTTGATGTAGGTTAGGGGTTGATGTAACTGGGAAGTATACAGCATAACAATTTTAAAATTTGATATTTGAAACTTAAAAGAACTGCAGGTGCTGGAAGCCAGAAATGGAAACAAAATACTCAGAAGGTCAGGCAGCGTCTATGGATTGTGAAACAAGGTCAGTCTGAACTGTGTTGCTGTCTCCGTGGATGCTGCCTGGCCTGCTGGATGCTTCAGGTATTTTCTTTACTAGTAGGGTGTAGGGTGGGCAGTGGCAAACTCTTGAGGAAGGCCAAAGTTTTGGAAGGAGAGCTTGGCTTCTTGGGTGGTGCCAGGAAAGGCTTACTCCCACAAGGGACAGTGAAATCTGCAATTGAAAACTAGTGGAAATCTGTGGGAAATGAGATGGATTATTTTTGGTGAAATCTAGATGACTGAAATAATGGGACCAGGGCAGAAGCAGTGTTAAGTTCTGGTCAAATACTATCTGTCTGAAGAGCTTGAGGTTGTTCTAACCTTGTTGCTGCCTAAAGATTTCCAGCATAACATCAGTGTTGTCGTATAAGGGAAAACTACTTGGAAGGACAAAGAGATATGAAAGAGGTCAATTTGGGTCAGTTTTCTTCACTGAGGGGGAGGCAGAAAGAATAAGAGGCCATCAAGGAGAGCAAGAGCAAGAATTATGAAGACAAAGAGAATGCGCGCATGGATGTGTGTGTGCGTGTGTGTGTGTGTATATGTGTGAGTAAATAGACATACGGGTACTAATTCCACATTGACTGCCTGGTCTCCAGTGGTCTTGGACCTCCATTCCACTGGACTAACACCTCACTCTCTGAAGCCCCAGCGACAGCTGGTGTCCAGCATCTACTGCACATAAAGACATTCCTCTCCCCAGAGCAGGAATGACTGAGAAGACTTGCTTTCCCAACCCTCAGTGGCCACCTCAGAGAAAGACTTGATTCAGTGTCTAGCATGTGGAATGCTTTGGAGTTGAGAAAGATGCTTTATAAACAATATTTTGCACAGACCTTGGATTGCATTGTGCTCATTTTTATGTGTGTATGTATATGAGAAGGAGAGAGAATATATATATATATAAAATGTGTGTATGATGTGCATGTTTTGTGTGTAGGATTTGCATGTGTGAGTGAGTGTGAGAAATAGAGTGTGTGTGGCAGAAACAGAGTGTCTATGTACGTGAAACTGAGAGAGAGAAAGGATGTGTGTGTGTAAGTAAGACAAAGTGAGTGTGTGAGAAACAGAGAGAGTGTGTATGTGTGAGAGAGTGAGAGGTGTGCGTATGTGTGTGAGAAACAGAGTGTGTATGTGTGAGAGAGTGAGAGGGTGTGTGTGTGAGAAACAGAGTGTATGTGTGAGAGAGTGAGAGGGTGTGTGTATGTGACAGTGAAAGTGTGTGAGGGTGTGTGGGGGGCACAGAGAGAGAGAGCAGAAAACTGGAAAAAAATCTTTCACCTGTCCCCCTGTGGTGAGTTAGACTAACCTCCACTGGACAAGTGCTAAGTAATAAACCCTCTTACCATGCTCAAAGATCTATTACGTGCTCCTCGGTCCTGGTAGGGCAGACATTTTATAAAGCTAGGAGGCGCTTTTCCTTTGAATGTGGATATATTAGAATGTGAAAAGACTAATCATGGGAGAGTCCTGATGGCCCAAAAGTGGACTGTTCATTAATTTCCACAGATGCCAGCTGACCTACTGAGTCCCAGCAGCAACGTGTGTGTGTTGCTGATAGCGTGAGCCTTCGTTGTGTGCTTTTCCTGATGAGATAGCGATTATGGGGTGCAGTGTGGAGCCAGTGTGGCACCATTGTTACTGGGGTGTGGAGGGAGATTTACATTAGAGAAGTTGACAACTTTGAACCAAGATAATAAATGATTTGGTATGATCAGCAGAAGTTTCAACATCTTTGGAAGTATGAAGATTGCCTTAATTACTGTGACACATGCCAAATTTCAGAAGTTAATTGCAACCCCCAATAGCTTTCACTAGACATCCTCTGCCCAATTAATTACGTTCATCTGAAAAGGAGTGCCTCGCCTTTAAGAAACAATGATATTTCTTTGAGCAGTTTAGGTAAACTTTGATTCCACCTCATTTGGTCACTCACCCGTGTCTCCAAAGAACTACTGATGCTGAGTGAGATATTAAGGAAGCAAGATTTAAAGAAAACAGAGAAAATTTACAAGGATCTCACCATGACTTGAGGAACTAGTTATAGGGAAAGATTGATTGGGTTAGAATTTTATTCCCAGGACTGTAGGAGAATGAGGGGAGATTTGATAGAAGTATACAGAATTATGAGGGGTATAGATATGATAAATGGCTTTTTCCACTGAGGTTGGGTGAGACTAGAACTAGACGTCATGTTTTAAGGGTGAAAGTGGAATGTTTAAGGGAAACATGAGCAGGATCTTCTTTACTTAGAGGGTAGGGCGAGTGTGGAACAAATTGTCAGTGGAAGTGGTAGATGCAGGTTTGATTTCAACATTTAAGAGAAGTTTGGTTAAGTACATGGATGGGAGAGCTAGGGTCCTAGTGCAGGTCGATGGGATTAGGCAGAACGGTCTGTTTCTTTGCTGTAGAGCGCCATGTCTCCATGAGGTAGACAGGCTCTTCAGCCCATTGAATTCACACCAACCATTAACCATTCATTGGACCTGTACAGTAACCATTACATTCATCCCATTTTATTCTCCATGAATTCCCACCCTTCCCCCCCCCCCCCCCGCTAATTCGAGCACTCATCAATTTACAAAGGTCAGTTAACCTGGCAAACAATACGTTGCATGTTGGAAGAAACTGGTCCTTGGGGGAAGCAAGGAAATCATGGAAACCTACACACTCGGGGCAATTTGTAATGACTATTTAAAATACTAACCTGCACAATGTTGAGGTATAGGAGGAAACTGGAGCTGTCAGAGAAAGCCCACAGGGAGAACGTTGTATCCAAGTGCTGTGAAGTAGCAGCTTTTCCTACTGCGCTATGACAGCGTGCCACCTGGGCAGGGAGTTCGTGAGGAGGGGTCAAAGAGAGTGACAGAGAGATAGAGATAGAGATAGAGAATGCTAGAGAATGAGGTACAGAGAGAGTGAGGTAGAGAGGGAGCGAGGTAGAGAAGGAGAGAGATAGCGCGGAATTTTGAATAGGATGAAAGGATGCAGGATACAAGAACAACTTCCTTGCAATTCTTCAGTTAATGGACTGAAAACTTTATTAATAGTCACAACAAAGAAATAAAATCTCAATGTATTTTCTCAAATGAAGTGCTGGCAAATTGCAATCACCCCCTTGTGATTTACTAGGAATAATAGAATGGACTGATGAACTTAAATAAGATTTAATCTGAGCTCTTTATATGATTCCAGTGAAGACACTAAAGCTGCATTAACCCTGGGGAGATCATAACTGGGGTAAAGTAGACTATTTTGATCTTGCTATTTCAAAGTAATATTCAGTTATCGGAGAGGTACTAGTAAAAGACTTGACATGTTAATGACAGATTGAGGTGGCCACCTTATTAGATACACTAGTACACCAGCTTGTTAATGCAAATATCTAATCAGTCAATCATGTGGCAGCAACTCAATGCATAAAAGCATGCAGACGCAGTCTAGAGGTCCAGTTGTTGTGGGATCAGATATCAAGATGGGGAAGAAATGTGATCTACGTGACTTTGGCCATTTGTTGGTGCCAGACAGGGTGGTTTGAATATCTCAGAAACTGCTGAGCTCCTGGAATTTTCACGCACAACAGCCTCTAGAGTTTACAGAGAATAGAGCAAAAAGCAACAGAAGAATCCAGTGAGTGGCAGACCCCTGGGTGAAAACGCCTTGTTATTGAGAGAGAATGGCCAGACTGGTTCAAGCTGACAGGAAGGTGACAGTAACTCAAATAACCACACGTTACAACAGTGGTGTGCAGAAGAGCATCTCTGAACACACAACACATTGAGCCTTGAAGTGGATGGGTTACAACGGCAGAAGACTTGATGTTTTAGGAACAGCTGCTACCCTACCCCTCTGGCATCAGATTCCTGAATGGACAATAAACACTATGTACACGACCTAAATAATTCTACTCTTTTTGCACTACTTATCTAATTTACTTACTTTTAAAAATATATATTTGTTATTTGTATGTTTTTGTTATTATGTATTTCAGCATACAAAAAAAATTCATGACATATGCCAGTGATATCAAACCTGACATACACTTGGTGGCCACTAAATTATGTACACGTGGTACCGAATCCAAGTTAGGTTTTCTTATTGCAGCGGAATTTAAATGTAAAGCAGTTATTGCAATAGCAGCTATTTAAATGTAGGTGCTAGGTAGGCAGGAGAGATTACTGGCACAGTCTGGAAGGAAACGGATGGGTGATAGCCAACAAACAGTACTACGGAGATGGAGGGGGAAGGGAGTGGTTGAATATGAAAATGGAGAACGTGGCTCTGGTACAAACACAGACACTGACCAAACTCAGTGTAATGTTGAGGGGGTAAGAGGGCTGAATGGATGATGTCCTGCTTGAAAGACTGACAGACAAGGGTGATGTCCAGGTAGACGTGTGGTCCTCTCTGCACTGGGTTGCTAAATAGGCGACCACCATTGTCCTTTCAGAGCCATTTTGCCTAACCGTTTCCCACGCACTGTGCCTGAACTTAGCACGAGGAATCTGACTCATATTCCTTTTCAGATTTATTTATCACATGTATAGTACATACACGGTGAAGGGTGCCATTTGCGTGAACAGCCAACATATCCAAGGGTGTGCTGGGGCAGCCCACGCTTTGTGGTGCCAACATAGTATACCCACAATGTTTAGGAGAACAAGAATGAAACAACAAAGCAGACCAAACCAAGCAAACCAAACTCCATTCCTCCCTCCCGCCCAGGAACATAGTCCTCTAACCACAGGACAGGCTACTTTCCATCTCCATCCTCCAGTGGTCTCGTGAATTCACAGACACCCCCAGCTTCCCCCATAAGTAGCAGTTGCTTCAGCCTGGGGTCATCTTATTGGAACACAACATTTGACTTAGATATTGAGAGACAGTGGAGAAATAGGCCCTTTCGTTCATCCATCATCCACTTTCACTAATCCCATTTTATTCACACCACTTTCCCATCAGCTGCTCTCAGATTCTACCACTCACCAACACACTAGGGGCAATTTACAGTGACCAACTAACCTGCCAACCTGCGAGTCTTTGGGATATGGGAGGAGAGTGGAGAACCCACAGGGAGAACGTTACAGACTGCACACAGAATTGCACCCGAAATCAGAATTGAACCCGTGGCCCTGGTGCTGTGAGATAGTAGCTCTATCCATTGCACCACTGTGCCGCCCAGTAATTAGACGGCAACTTTAGAAAACAAAGCCTGGTTGTAACTCCTTGTTCTTTTCTCGTTTTAGAAATTATGGATGTTCACTTTATGCACAGTCAGAAGCCGCGAAAGTAGGTTGTCAGCAGGTGTTGTGGCTGTATGATGATGATGAGAAGATAACTGAAGCAGGAACAATGAATCTCTTTCTTTATTGGATAAACGAGCATGGAGGTATGGTGATGCAAAAACTGAGCTTCACTCTTCTTTGTGTTATTTATGTTTGTGTTTTTTAATTAAGCGGCTGAGTGTCCATTGTAAGAATTCCATTTTTATAGCTCCTTTCAGAGGATCAGGATATCCACAGAACATCAGAAATGGGAGCAGGAGTCGGCTGTCTGGCTCGTTGAAACTGCTCCGCCACTCAGTAAGATCGTGGCTGATCTGATCGTGGACTCTGTTCCAGCTACTTTCTTTTCCCCTAGAACTCTTAATTCTCCTTCTATGCAAAAATCTATCTAGCTGCATCTTAATGCAAAAGTCTATCTATTGTGTCATAAGCTCTAGAGATTCTGCAGATGCTGGAAATCAAGAGCAACACAGACAAAATGCTGGAGGAACTCGGCATGTCAGGCAGCATCTGTGGAAATGAATGGACAGTCATCATTTGGAGCAGAGGCCCCTCTTCAGTCCTGATGAAAGGTCTTGGCTTGAGTCATTTCCACAGATGCTGCCTGACCTGTTGAATTCCTCCAGCATTTTGTGTGTCACTATTGTGTCATAATGTGTTCCTTCACCATTAAGATCACTTTGATGTGAGATCCCTATTGTAATGTGGGATATGCAGGAACATATTTGCACAAAGCAAGATCCAGGAACAACAATAACCATGTTGGTGAGTGTTCTTGAGTATATACAATTCTTTAGGCACAGGAGAATTGCCCTGCTTTTCACTGGATGGTGCATTTAGTGTTTTATCTGGGTACAGTATGTACGTTATCCCTGTGACCCTGTGGGTTTTCTCCTGAGCATTCTGGTTTCCTCCCACATCTCCAAATTCCACTGGTGGGGTAATCGGTCACCTAGTGTGGATGGGTGTTAGAAGAATCAAGAGAATGTTAATGGATGAGTGAAAGAGAATAGGTTGCAGGAAGATAATTAGGGAATAGGAATTTTCTGAGATCCAGCACAGACTTAATGGGCTGAAGGGTTTCTTGTATAATAGGAAAATAAGGGGATTGTCAGTTTTTCTTATCTACTAAGTAGGTTTTATTAATATATTGGTATTGTACATATATTAAAGTGGAAAATGTACTGCGAGCATCTCTTCCTAGTGAATGCTGGACTAGGGTCCTTCTAGTAATAATCAGGCTGCTGTCAGTAATCATCGACCATCATATCATCACTGACCTCATCTCCTCCTGGAGATCTCCCTCCACAGCCTTCCATCCAGCACTGCCCGTTTCTGCCTCTTACCAGCACTCTGGAGGAGGGGCCTCAACCTGAAACGTTGACTGTCCAATTCCCTCCGTAAGTGCTGACAGACACCGCCAGCATTTGCTGTGCTGCTCAGTAAGGGCATTGCTGCCTTCACCCTAGGTACTCTAACTTCATACAGCAAAGGCTTATGAAACCAGGCAATATCCCAGTCGTAATGTGAACTATCTGGAACTCTGGCCAAGCTGTTCTCGTACCGTCGTAATACTGGCATCCGCCTGACAATGTGGAAAACTCCCTCAGTGATAATCTGTGCAACAGAAGAAATTCATTCAGCATAATTATTGCCCAATCAATCTATTCCTTACCAACAGCACAGTGATGGAAACTGTCGTCATGAATGCTACCATGTGGTACCTAGTACTAGTGTGATCATGTGAGTTGAGTATGTTGCTCACCTAAGTGGTTATTCCCATTTGGAGAACACCTGTGCGTGACTTTGTTTAACACGGGGAGGCTGACGGACAGGCAGGCACCACATGGTCCTTGACAGATCAGGGTCAGGGTCCAGTGGCAAGACGACTGGGGACCCTTCGCTGCTGCAGCATTCTGCCGCCTTCACTGCCGTACTGATGTGCCATCACCTTCTGCCAGATCCGCTGCTGGGGACTTGATTGGACTGCTCTTTGTCGGGATTACCCCTTGACCTTACCAACATGGTTGACCCTACCAGGAGCTAAGCTCCAGGCAGCATCGCTCTCGGGATCTCAGGAGATCTCAAGCCTCTCCACCACGATGAGGTGACAATCCTTGCAGAAGATGTGGTACATAGCAGTAGCCGGCTCACCAATGCCCAGTTTACTATCACTGGAACGACCTGGCTCCAGACCTCATCATGGCCTTGGTCCGAACATGGATTAGAGAGCCCGGTCCTGGAGATGAGGCAGGAGTGGCTGCCTTTGACATTAGGGCAGCATTTGACCAAGACTGGCTTCAAAGCAAACATAGGGTCGTTGGTGTCATACCTTACAGGGAGGGAATGGGTTGTGATCTCCAAAGTCAATCATCTCAGTTTGTGGACATTTCTGCAAGAGTTCCCTGGGGAAGTGTCCTAGCCACAACCTTATTCAACCACTTTATCAATGACCTGCTTCTGTGATATCAGATGTGGGGATGTTCACGGATGATTATTTAAGTAGGGATGGGCAAAAATTGATGCTCTTTTCCAGCAGCACCACATTCCAAGAAACAATAAATAGATGAAAGGATGCACCCTCCTATTAAGTTACAGCATGGTTTATGTGTGTCTCAGCTCCATCCACCCAGTATCACTCGATGTCCTGTGGTAATGTAACCGTAAGCTCAGACCAAAGCAAATTAACTTATTGTCATCGGCTGGTTGTCCATCGCACTTGATGATGACAGTTAGATGATGTGAGCTGCACCAAGAAACCTGTGAGGGAAAGTTTGTAAAGTGGAATGGCTGTTGTCCTGGGGCAGTTCCACACGACGACTTCAGAAGTCCAGGTATGGTGGTACAATTAGTCTTCGCAACTGGGGTCTTCTCTGGTTGAAGTAGATGACCATGACTTCTTTTGTCCCTTGTCATACCCTTTGTTCTCCACAAGGCATTGCAGAACTGCTTGGATCTCACTGAAGATCTGAGCTGACCAGTCTGCCTAAGCTGGTAGCTGGTGGTCCTCATACCCTACTGTGATAGGGCATGTGCACGAGGGTGCAATGGAAGTCCCTGATCACATGAAGTTCACTGTGTGACCGGTAAATTATAAATAAAAACAATAAATACAATGATGAGCACAAAACAACAGAATGCTATAAAGAAAAATGTTGATTAATAAGAGAAGCTGGAGGGCATTTAAAGTATAAAGCAGTGTTTTAAGTAGTGAAGAGGAGGTTTGCCTGATTTCCTTATAAAGAGGTTGTTCACTTAATAATCCCATTCCTTTGCCACTTTCTGGTTGTAGTGAGTCCATTTTCTGAGAAGAACTATGTTCATGAATTCAGTTCCCAAAGCTGAAGTATCAGAAGGTAAATAAAAGCCAATTTAATCCCATGAAGTGTAAAATGGGCTGGCTGCATTGTTTCTCTACGTTTCATTACAAAATTAACCGCTCTCTTTTAAACTTTCTCTTGCGGTAGTGCCTTTAATAAAACCTGCTTGATCCTTCCCAGCTGGACACAGTAACATATTCACTAATCTGGCGGCAAAGGTTTCACTGGAAGTTGGAATCGATAAGGGATGCAAGATACGTGTGTAATTACCTCACAGTGGAAAATTGTACTAGTTACAGTAATGCAGAGATTAATGCTACACTCTGTCTGTTAGCAGACTGCTTTCTACAGCTTAATTAACAATGTGTGAGAATTGTTTCATCAATGCAGGAAAGAAGGCGCTCTTAGAAATTAGCTGGTAGGAATCATTCAAAGATAGCATGTGACAGCTTACCCCTGCAGCATGCCTGAAGTCACTTATTACTCCTATCACCATAACAGCATGCATTCCTATAGCACCTGTTATACTTTCCCAAAGCACTTTGCAGCCAATGAGCTACTTATTTTGAGGAGCAGCCTTCTGTTGTAATGTGACAACAATGGCTGGTGATCATTGTCCATTAACTCTCCACAAACAGCAATGAAACAGAGGAAGAAATTGGGTTTGCTGTTAACTGTGCATTGAGGTGTATTGTGAGGGGGAGGTGAAACAGCTTGATGTATCTTCTCACTGCTGCCATCAGGAAGGAGGTACAGGAGCCTTAAGTCCCACACCACCAGGTTCGGGAACAGTTAGTACCCCTCAACCATCAGACTCCTGAACCAGCGTGGATAACGTGTACGATGGTTGTTTGTTCATCTTTGTTTGTAGTCTTCCATTGATTCTATTGTGTCTCTTTGTATCTACTGTGAATGACAAACTTCTATAGATGTATAGTGGAGAGTATATTGGCTGGTTGCATCATGACCTGGTATAGAAGCACCAATGTCCTCAAATGGAAAATCCTAAAAAATGTAGTGGATACAGCCCAGTCCATCATGGGTAAAGTCCTCCCCACCACTGAGCACAAATACACCTAGCACTGTTGTAGGAAAGCAGCATCCATCATCAGCGACCCTCACCATCCAGGCCATGCTCTCTTCTCACTGCTGCTATCAGGAAGAAAGCGCAGGAGCTTCAGGACCCACACCACCAGGTTCAGGAACGGATATTACCCCTCAACCGTCAGGCCCTTGAACCAGAGGGGATAACTTCTTTCAACTTCACTGCTGCAGGGCTGCAGGCATCTTCTGCTGATTGGGAACTTGGATTGTGGCTGCATTTCTGTCATGCAGACAGTCGGAGTCATGAGCAGTTCAGAAGAACAGAACCCAGCCATAACCTGAAGAGTTTATTGAGTTTGCAAACATCAGAATAGATGAAGAGCAATGGGTGGATTGGTGGACTTTCAGGAAGCAAAGCATTAGGACATATGGGGCTGGGGTAAAATGTAGACACCGATTCGCATTTACCTTGACCATTCTACGCTGTCCTGGGCTGACTCCCATCTTCTGCCGGCAGTAATTGCTGTTCACTACCTTTCTTCTGCCTATCATTTTTGATACCAAGATGCATTCCACATTGTTGTAGTCCTCTTGACATCAGTCCATATCTCTGAAAGCATCAGAATTGATGTACTGAAGGACCTTGATGGTCCATGTTCAAAACTCCCTGATGGTGGCCGCACAAGTTGATAAGGGTAGGAAAAAGGCTTTTTTATGGCATACTTGTTTTTATTCCTCGAGGACGAAACTCAAGAATAAGGAAGTTACCTTCAAGCTTTATAACACTCTAGTTAGGCAACATCTGGAGTATTGCATTCATTTCTGGTTACCTCATTATAGGAAGGATGTAGAGACTTTGGAGAGGGTGCAGAAGTGATTTACCAAGCTGCTGTTTGGTGCAGAGGACATGTGCTTTAAGGAGAGGTTGGACAACTTGGGTTGTTTACTCTGGAGCAGCGGAGGCTGAGGGGAGCCTGAGAGAGGCTCATATCGTTCTGACAGGCTTAGGTAGAGTAGATAGCTGGCATTTTTTCCCCCGGGTGAAAAGTCTAATATTGAAGGGCGAACCTTTAAGGCAAGAGGGCGAAAGTTCGAAGGAGGTATTCCTGGTGGCTCAAGTGTGCTGCCAGGGTGGTGGAGGCAGATATGGTCGAGGTGTTTTAGAGGCTCTTTGAGAGGGACATGAATATGCAGAAAATGAAAGGATATCGACCATTGTGCAGGCAGAAGTGATTAGTTTAATTAGGCATTATTAGCTTAATTAGTTCAGAACACTATTGTGGGGTGAAGGGCCTGTTCCTGTGCTGTACTATTTTACATTCTGTGTAATTAAAGTTCTCAGCCAAGTATTCACTGAGCTCTCTCTCCATCCACAACCCTCTGAGAACTCTGCTCCCCTCTGACCAAGCTCTCTGCCAATTATTGATTACTTTCACCGTTCTTCTCAGATGAACGCCAGAAACCCCTCATTAAATCCTTTAAAATGCCCTCCTTTTAGATGATAAAAGGAACTTCTCTGATTAAACCATTGCTAGTGTCTGTAAGCTTCCTGTGAGGGACTTTGGGATGCTTTATTACATTAAAAGCACTATTTAAAGACAAGTTGTTGCTAATGTGTAGCTGTTTCATTAAAATACTGTACTACTGAACACAACAGGGGATATCACTGACATTTTACTTTGGATCTGCTTGGTATTGTCCATTAAAAGGGCAGTCAGCTCATCAACTCATGCGTGCACGCGCGCACGAGCTGCAGAATAGGGATAAAGGGCAGACTGCTGTGTTCCCTTCCCATTGCCCAGTTGAAGTTCAATGCATACTAATTGAAGCCTGAGTGGACTCGGAGTATTATTTTGTTGCACAGAGAAACAAGTTATCTTACCCATCACTTAGTACAGCACTCTGAACTATCTAATGTCCCTTAGTGCCATGAAAGTTATCTATGAAATAATCCTTGAAGCATCTGCATATTATAAGCAGCCATCCTGCAAGACGCCTGAACCTAGCAAGCTCATTCATGAAGAGTAGCAGCACTCTGGGACAATAAACTATAAGGATTCTTCAACCACATATATATCCTCAGCTGAGCCATTAGAATTATGGTCAATCCAAATATTTAAGAAAGGTAAATGATGAACATATGCACGGTGATTTGCTGCTTGTATTCTAATCTTTCACTCCATCTTCAAGACCAAGGATCGTGTAACACTGGCTTTTATCATTGCTATTCCAGCCTATCTGCTGCTAAACCCCTTCTTCATCGTTCCTTTGCATAGAGACTGGACTATTCCTGTGAATATTGAATTCTCCTGCTTCAGGAAAACTGCTCCCCCACTATCCCCTTTTCTCTGTCCTCCTGATCTACCCAGATCTTCCTATACTCACCTCAACCCCTCACCACCCTGTTTCTTTTTCCTTCCTCCACCCACACACTCCTCCCATTGGGTAGTCTCCCCCCACTGTTCTTTCCAGCCCTACCACCTCCTTCATTTGACTCCATGATCCATCTTCTTTTCCCATCCAATTCCATCATCTGGAGCCCACCGTGGCCTTTACCAATCACCTCCCAACCTCTGTAACCATTCCCACTCTCTCTTAATCTGTCCTTACCTGGGTCCACTTATCACTTGTTGGCTCTTGTTCCACCCCTTTCCTGCACCTCTTTATACTAGCTATCTTCCCCTCTTCCAGTCCAGATGAAGAGTCTCAACGCAAAGCATTGACTGTCCGTTATCCTCCACTGGCACTGCCTAACCTTCTGAGTTCCTCCAGCATCCAGCACCTGCAGTCTCTTGTGTCCCTCTTCCTGTGTGCGGGCTGTCCTCCCATCTCGGTGAAGCTTTGATCACCCAGAATTCTGCTGGCTGCATCTGAACTCACACTATGCCTTCTTTTACCCTGACCCTTGTCGACTTCCAGTCCAGTGGCCACCCGAAACATCAATAGTTTCTCTCCCCTCACAGGTGCTGCTCAACCCACTGAGTCCCGCCAGTAACTTTGCTTAAGAAAAAGCATTTCAGGATGTATATTGTATATATTTCTCTGACATTAAATTTGACATTTGAACCTTTAAAATTCTTGTCATTGCTTTCAAACCCCTCTGATCTCACTGTTTGAAATGTACAGTCCTGTTTGAAAAAAGACTGGAAATGCTAGAAATACTCAGCAGGCCAGGCAGAATCTGTGGAGAATGAAACAAAGTCAGTGGTTCAGCTTGATGACCTTCCACCGGGGCCAAGAAAGGTTCGATACCAGGCGTGCTTTACATTACAGAGGAGTGGGAGTGGTGTAGAGAGGAATGGGAATGTCTGTGATAAGGTGGAACCCATTGGAAAGAGCAACACTGATACAAACTGGGGAAGGGAATGATCCCATGAATGAAAGGGTTAATCGATGAAGAACATTTGATGTCTCTGATCCTGTACTAGAGTTTAGAAGAATGATGGGGGATTTTATTGAAACCTATTGAATATTGAAAAAGGCCTAGATAGAGTGGGCATGCAGAAGGTGTTTCCAGTCTAGGACTAGAGGGCACAGCCTCAGAATAGACGGACATCCCTTTAGAACAGAGATCTGGAAGTATTTATTCAGCCAGAGGATGATGAATCTATGGAATACATTGTCAAAGATGGCCGTGGAGGCCAAATCATTGGGTATATTTAAGGAGAAAGTTGATGGTTCTTGATTAGTAAGTGGGTCAAAGGTTACGGGGAGAAGGCAGGAGAATGGGATTGGGCAGGAAAATAAATCATGTTGGAATGGTGGAGCAGAATGGCCTAATTCTGCTCCTATGACTTATGGTCTTGGGGCTTGTTACTCAAAGTTAGAGAAGATACAACTGGAAGGAGATAAGAGAGAAGTGGAAGAAGGAGTGGAGATCTGCATTTCTGCCTCTTCTGCAATGCTCTGAGATTTCTAAGCCCTTTCTGTTTTGCCCTTCTAAATGTCCCTTATTTGTTCTATCATTGAAGCCCAGCCTCTTTGGATTTCTGTTGTGAAACTTCACCACCTCTCCTTAAAGTCAGCCTTTTCATTCAAACTATTGACTACTGTCTTCTCCCACATGTCCATGCCAGCTTTTATTTTTGAGAAAATTTCTGGAAAGTGCTATGTTGGAAATGTCACCTCATTAGACATTTTCTAACTGCGGGACAGTTGGATACGTGTTCCTCACAGGAAATCTGTCTCACTAATCAAAGTTATTATAATTGTTCCAAAACTAATGGCATAGGCAACTTCTCTTAGATACACACAGGGGGGAAATAATTGCAAAAAATTTCAAGGAAATGTCACTTTCAAATCTTAATGCTACATTTTTTGTTGTGTGCTACAATGAGGGAAATCATTGCCAGAAGAAAGCACCTGAGTAACTGTACAACCATCGATTGCGTTAAAGATGGCTTCATGTTGGTGCGTGGCTCATTTATAGGGTTATAGAATTATGTTGCACAAAGGAATGATGTGGAGTGGGTACTGGAGAGGTTTACTAGCATGCTGCATGGATTGGAGAATATTAGCTAGAAGGAGAAGCCAAACAAGCTTGGATTATTTTCTCCAGAGCGTCAGGCTGAAAGGTGACTCAATAGGAGTATATAAATTTATGAAAGCATTAACAGGATATGTAGCTTTTCCCTCAAGGTGGAACATTGTGGAACGCATGGGTTTAAGGTGAGAGAGGGAAAAGTTTAAAGGAGATGTGTGAGACAAGTTTCTTAAACAGAGAGTGGCGATGTCACCAGGGGAGGGGGTGGAAACAAATGACAGTGCTGTCTAAAAGCACATGAATAGGCAAGGAATGGAGGGATTTAGACCATGTTTGATTAGCTGGGATTTGTTTAAATCAGCACAGAATCGTAGGCTAAATGGCCTGTTCTTAAAGAAGGGTGTTCACCCTGTTTTCTCTTCCACTACCCTCCAAAAGAACCCTCTATCCCTGCTATCCCCGTGCAGAGCTACAACTTCTCATTTGCAGTATTCATCCATTTCCTTTCCTGAAGGGATTTGTGACTTCTGCTTCCTCTATTGAAATCTCAAAACCCAGTAATCCCAGAGTTCCATTCCTCTCCTAATACAATGTGAAACAGGCCCTTCCGGCCCTTTGAGCCACACTGCTCAGTAATCCCCTGATATAACCCTCGCCTAATCATGGGACAATTTACAATGACTAATTAGCCTACCAACCAGTACATCTTTGGACTGTGGGAGGAAACTAGAGCACCTGGAGGAAACCCACGTGGTCACGGGAGAATGTACAACTGGCTTACCAGTGGCGGTGGGATTTAGCCGGACTCTGGAGTTGGCTTGTTTGCATAATTTTAGTGTATTCCCCTTCTTCTGAACACACAATCACAGGACCTAGCAAACTCCCATCTTCCAGCTACATTGGGCTGGTTTGCCTACTGCTCAGACAGGTCCACTGAAGATCCCATTGACTCAACACTCCAGTTTGTCCTGTCCCACCTGGAAAATGATGCCCCATATGCCAGAATGTGTTCAACGACTTCAGCTTGGCGTTTAACATGATTACCCCTCAGAGGTTGGTGGGTTAATTGCCCCTTTTGGGACTTGATGCCCCTCTCCGTAAATGGATCTTGGACTTCTTGACAGAAAGACCCCAGTCACCCTAAGTTGGCAGCGGCATCTCAAGCTCCATCATGCTGAGCACTGGTGCCCCCCCCCCACCCCACGGCTGTGTGCTCAGACCGCTGCTGTTCATGTGACTGACTCACGGCTGGACTGCTAGATCCAGCTCAAACTGTTGATGATACAACAGTGGTTGGCCTCATCAGCAACAATGATGAGTTGGCACTCAGAGAGGAGGTACAAAGACTCTTCAAATGATGTGAGAACGACAACCTGAGTTTCCATGTGGGCAAGTCAAAAGAGATGATTGTGGACTTCAGGAAGGCACAGGTCAACCACTCTCTGTTGCACATCGATGGCTCTGCTGTGCAGAGAGTGAGGAGCACAAAGCTCCTTGGTGTGCACATAATGGACGATATAACCTGGACCCACAACACCTCCTCATTATTCAGGAAGATACACTTTCTGAGGTGATTGAGACATGTACGACTTATGCAAGGAGTAGCCACTGAGAGTGTCCTGTCTTGCTGCATCATTGTATGGTAGGGAAGCTGCAGGCATTGGACTGCAAGACCCTGCGGAGATAGTAAAAATACTGAATGGTTCATTAGGTTCTCCTTCCCACCCCCCTTTGTGATGTTTACCGGGAGTGTTACGGATGAAGGGCTTTAAGCGTTGTTGAGGATCTCTGCTACCTACACCACAACCTCTTTGACCCACTACCATCAGGAAGGAGGTACAGAGCATCTGGACCGGGACTCCCAGACTGGGTAACAGCTTCTTCCCTTATGCTGTGAGACTAATGAATACCCTGCCACCACCAAGGACTAGTCACTTGGACAGCAAACTGTTCACTGTTTACCTTTGCTGCACACTTTGATTTATATTTTATTAACTTGTTTATGGTAATATTTTTCTTTATGTGGTTTGCGTGATATATGATTGGTCCAGAGGAATGTTGTTTCATTTGGTTGCATATATATACAGGTATATATAATAAACCTGAATTTGAAAAGCTGGAATAAGGCAGCTTGTTTCAACAGAGGAAACTTGGCTGAAGATGTGCTAAAGGTATTGATGCTGCTCATTTGGTAACATTCTGGCCTCCGTAACTGCGATCGGTTCTCCTTGTCTAGTCTAGAAATGACGTGGGATGCCATAATTCTCTGCTACAGTTGAAGTCAGTGGTTTTCCCTTCATTGTGAAGTCAGAGTGGAGATGTTTCTGGATGAAGGCACAATGCTCAGCTCCATCCCTATTCCCTTGGAAAATGAAACAAGAACGGAAACTGTAGGGAGAATGCCGTCAGTCAAGCAGCACCTGTGGAAAGAGAAGCCATTCGGGGACCCCTTCCCTAACTCCTCAGAAAATAGTTGTGAGTCATAAGCAGAAACAGGCCCTTCAGCCCATCATGCCATGCCAACAGCGTTTTCCAGCTACACTCACTTGCATTAAGACAACATCAAGCTAAGAGTGTGGTAGAATATACTTCTATGTTTTGACTTTTTAGGAGTCTGTCAAAATGTCTTCGAACTATATTGATTATATCTGATTCCACGACCATCTTCAGATATCAACGAACTCTCTGTGTAAAAAGAATCCGTACTTCAGACCCCCTTTCAAACTCCATGCTTTCAATGTCCTCTTGTTTGCGATACCCCTACCATGGGAAGAAAGAATTTTGCTATCTACTTTATCTGTGCCTCTCACAACTTGATCTACTTCTATCAGGTCACCCCTCGATCTCCTTCACTCCAGTTTTTCCCCATAACCAAAATCATCTAATCCAGGCAACATCCTGGTCGATCTCCTCAGCACTCTCTCCAGCACAATTCTGGTGATGTGGTGAGTTAAATTGCGCGTAATACTCAAAGCCCAGTTTATTTTGTGTTTTGCAAATTTGTAAGCAACAAGACCTGGACAACATGAGCTGATAACTCATGATCTCTATTCGGAACAGAAGGTATGGAAGCAGGAGACTGTACGTGACTGCTTACCATTCAATATGATCTTCTATCTTAGTGTTGTTTTCTTGCTTTAACCCCATGTCCCATGAATCCTCTAATTTCTCAATATCTAGCACCTGTGTTACAAAGTGTCAGGTCTGCAGGAGGAGGGGCCTTTTCCCCTGGCACTGATTGACATTGCTTTCAACAAAGGGTGGGGGGGCTCCATGTCGGGGAACTTAGGGTTGTACCGTTTTTACTGTCACTCATTCTTTGGGGCACTCTTCTGTTTTTGTGGATGTCTGCAAAGAACAAGAATTTCAGGGTATATATTGTATATATCTCTTTGATATTAAATGGAACTATTACAACTAAATGGAACTATTGAAATCATAAGCACTGTCGCTCCAGTGTCAGTATTGTTTTTGTGAGCTTACCAGAAGATATGTGTCCTGTGGTGATTTGACTCCAGCAACCCTTCTCCCACCTACAGCATCCAAGCCCGGACAGTGACAGAATATTTTTCACTCCTCTGGATGAGTAAAATTCCAGTGACACTTGAGAAGTTTGACACCACCCAGGCCAAGGCAGTTTGGACACAGAATATAGAACACTACACACCCTTCAGCCCACACCCTTATGCCAACATTGCATCAATCTAACCCTTCCCTCCTACATAGCCCATCATCCATGTGCCTATCAAAGAGTTTCTTAAATGTCCCTAATGTATCTGCCTCTACTACCACCGCTGGCTGAGCATTCCACGCACAAACCACTTACTGTGTAGAAAATATTTCCTCTGATATCTCCCCTATACTTTCGTCGAATCAGCTGAAAATTATGCCACCTCGTATTAGCCACATCTGGGAAAAAGTCTCTGGCTATCCACTCAGTCTATGCCTCTTATCATCTTGTGCATCTCTGTTCAGTCACTTCACATCTTCCTTCACTCCAAAGAGAAAAGCCCTCACTCACTCAACCTATCCTCATAAGATGTGCCCTCTAATCCAGGTAGCATTCTGGTAAATCTCTTCTGCATCCTCTCTAAAGCTTCCACATCCTCCTATAATGAAGTGACCAGAACTGAACACAGTACTCCAACTGTGGTCTAACCAGGATTTTATAGAGTTGAAACCTTACTTCACACTTGACTGGCATCTCACCTACTGCTTGAACATCTTCAGTGCCTCTTCCACTGGTATAGAAATGCATGTCATCCCTCCAAGGCTGCTCTGCAGCATTTCCCACATATTTCCAACCAGAAGGAAAAGAAAGTACAGGAAGACAGTACTTCTCCAAATCATAAGCCATGCTGACTTGAAAATATAATTCCACCCTCTTTTCCAACCCCCCCCCCACCCATCACAGATGCTGCATGGGCCCAGTGAGTTATCTCAGCACATTGTTGCTTCATATTCTAGCATCTGCAAACTCGTGAGTCTCCTTGGAAGTATAAACCAGTGGGGCTGAATTGTGCTGCACCTTAGTCTGGGTTCACCCAAGAGGACAACAACTTGTTGTGGCTTGGAGCCTTGCATGCCTCAATGACCCAGAGAGCTCTGTTGGCTGGAGTCAGGGCTTTCTGCTTTGGCTCTTGGTATGGTCACCCATGCCAAACAGGTCAAAGGTTAGAGGCTGGACTAGGAGTGGTCCACCAGTCCTTCAGGTTCAGGGTTCAGCTCAGGGCTAACAACCCTGACTGGTAAAACAGCAATGAAGAATTCTCCTACATCTGAGTGCGACGGTATTCCTGAGTCACCACCCGGGACTTGCATGACTGACAGTAATGAAAACCAAGAGGAAGCTGCTGACATGAACATCACCCTCAAGAAGATGGAGGACTTTCATTACTGCCCTAATCACCAGTGGCATAACTGGCAGCAAGTAAGTTATTTGGGTTGAGAGAACTTTCATATCAAGGATACTGTGATCTGAGAAAGTGGATCAGAATCAGAATTAAGTTTATTATCACGGACATATGTTATGAAATATGTTGTTTTGTGGCAGCAGTGCAGTGCAAGACAAAAAATTCTCTGACTTGGAAAAAATAAGTAAAATACGTAGTGCAAAAGAGGAATAGTGAGGCGGTGTTTATGGTTCATGGACCGTTCAGAAATCTGAAGTTGGAGGGGAAGAAGCTGTTATTAAAACATTGAATGTGGGTCTTCAGGCTCCTGTACTTCCTCCCTAATGCTAGCAATGAGAAGAGGGTATGTCCCAGGATAAGGGTCCTTAATGAGGGATGCTGCCTTCTTGAGGCACAGTCCTTTGAAGATGACCTTGATGGTAAGGAGGGCTGTGCCTGTGATGGAGCTGGCTAAGTTTACAACTCTCAGCGGCCTCTTTTGATCCTGTGCAATGCAGCCTCCATATCAGATGGTAATGCAACCAGTCAGGATGCTCTCCACCATATGTATACCTGTAGCAATTTGCTAAAGTCTTTGATGACACATCAGATCTCCTCAAATTCCTAACAAAGTGCTGCTGCTGGCATGCCTTCTTCATGATTACGTCAGTGTGCTGGACCCAGGGCAGACCCTTGGAGATATTGATGCCCAAGAACTTGAAGCCGGTCACTTTTTCCACCACCGGTCCCTCAATGAAGACCGATGTGTGTTCTCCACTAATTGCAGAAGGACAGAGTGTGTTGGGTTGAAATGTAAATATCCTCTCTGTTGGGTTCTGAAGACTATACCTACGCATAGACTGTGGATATCTTGAAGATCCTCTGACCTTTGTAAAATCTTCTTGCCGTTGATCTATGTTGTGTCTGTTGAAAGGGTGTTTTTCTGTAGAAAATTCAAAAGATTTGTTTTCGGACATTAAGGGATTTGAGAGATATGGGGTTAGTGCGGGAAAGTGGTGATTAGGTGACAAATCAGCTATGATCTCATCGAGGGGCTGAGTGGCCTGCAGCATCTGTTTCACTTGTTCTTCTTGTGAGCAATTTGCACAAATAGAGGGCAAGCAAGGAGACATTAACTGATGAGAGAAACGGTTTCCAATTCGAAGGCAACAGAGTGCATCTTCATTCCCATGCAAGCTGGAGGTAGTGCTGGGCAAGATGAAGGCCAATCTGTCTGGAGGGCAAGGCAGATCAAATGACTGTAAGACCATAAGATGTAGGAGTAGAAATCCGCCTTTCAGTCCATCAAGTCTGCTCCCCCATTTGATCATTACTGATTTACTATCCCTCTCAACCTCATTCTCCTGCCTTCGGAGGAGAAGATGGCAGCGTGACGGCAGCGCGCGCAGCCTCTCCGGTGATGGATATTTTTATCTGTCAAGTAGGGGACTGTGCACAATCCTGATTTGATGGAGACAAACATAAGAGTACAGAGGAACATCTGGAAAACTTTTGAAATACCTACTTCGCTGCCGCTGCTACTGTGTGGTAACCGGAATCTCCGGAGCAGAAGGCCCCGAAATCCTCGGCTTTGCTTGTTTCAGCGGCCGGGGCGAGGTCGAAGGCGCTCGGCAGAGGATGGCGCTTGGGAGGCTGTATTGGAGGGGCTGGTCGGAGGCTCGAAGTTTTTGGACGGATGGACTCAGTGTTGGCTGTGGTCGGCTGCTTCCAAGGTATCGGCAAGTTGACGGTGCCTGGAGGTTTATGGCAGGGAGTTTCTCCCTTTTGCTGCCTGCTATCGGGGACTCGGGAATCGATCGACTCGGGGACTTTTGAGACTTTTTTTTACCGTGCCCATGGTTTGTTCTTCATCAAATTATGGTATTGTTTTGCACTGCTGTAACTGTATGTTATAATTATGTGGTTCTGTCAGTGTTAGTCTTTAGTTTGTCTTGTTTTCTGTGATATCACTCTGGAGAAACATTGTATCATTTCTTAATGCATGTATGCGTTTCTAAATGACAATAAAAGAGGACTGAGTGTTCTCATAATCTAATCTAATCTCCCTGTAACCTTTGATGCCTTTACTAATCGAGAATCTATCTACCTCCTCTTTAAATATATCCAAAGACTTGGCCTCCATTGCCGTCAGTGGCAATGAATCGCATAGATACACCACCCTCTGACTAAAGAAATCCATTTCTAAAGAAAGTCCTTATATTTTGAGGCTGCATAGAATGTGATCTCATCCTTCTGTTTCTCTATTCCACCACCCACTTGATCCATCCAGTTGACCCAGTGTGAGATAGCTTCAATTCAACAAGTCCAGCACAAAAAGGAGTGCCGGCTAGTTTTCCTAAGGCCCATGGCACCCTAGGGAGCTGCTGGGGAAGGTTGGTGCTGCTTTGTCTTTGCTCCATTGGGGACATTCTCCTCTCTGCTTTCATCCATAGCACTGCCACATGATGGGGGAGTCCGACCTGGAGCGCTGCAGTGTGTTTTGATTCACCTTATGTACGGTCCTAATCCTATTCTGCTCTTCCACAATTCAAGTATATCTCACATGTGCATGGAAAGACAGTGAAATGTTAACAAGGGTGTGCCGCGTTCGGCCCACGATTGTCGCCACACATTCCGGTGCCAAATAGTAGGCTCACGCTGCTTGTCAGAACATCGCAGAACAAAACAAGCAACAAAAGAACAACAGCAAAACAAGCTCCGGTCTTCCCTCCCACCCACACACATCTACGGTCCTCTAACCCCAGGACAAGATGCCTTCTTCAGCTTTTGCCTCCAGGGGTCTCGGGCTTGGAAACGGGCTGGCAGGTGTTGGGGTTCTGCTTCCCCGGTGGTCCCACAGAGATTCACAGACTCAGGTCTCTGGACAACGGGATTCGACTTCCAGACCTGCGATTTGATCCTCCAGGACCCACCATTCACAGAACACTAGGCCTCAAACTCCAGAGTCACCTCTTATGCTACCCTGAACACTAGGCCTCTAGGTGTTCAGTGCAATGGAGCAGAGCCTCAGTTCCAATTCTCAGGTTTAACCGGAACTACAGATCCTCTCTGACAGAACTGTAAACCACACAGCACTGTGATTGTACCTTTGTTGGCTCTCTGGATGAGCGGTGTAGAAGTCCCAGCACCCTTGCTCCCTCTGTGTTGCCCTGTCCCCTCTTTTCCTCGAGCGAGTGAAGGGGCTACCCGTGCCAAGTTGCCGTCGGCACTGACAGCCTCCTGGCCCCACTGGAGAAGTGTGCAGGGAGATAGTACTGCAGTTTTCCTCATTACCCATTCATTCCTGATGCTTTCTGTTAGAGACCAACCACTCAGTCCTGCCTGTCTTCAGGACTAGATGTGACAAACAGAGTGCTGAATTGCCTAACATACTAAGTTTCAGCGTGAGCAAGTATGCAGGAAATACATATACACAGCCTCAAAGAACTTCGCAATGAATTACTTCAGAATTTCCATTAACGTGATATATAAATTGAAGCAGTTTTTGCATCCAGTTAAAGCTCCAATAATCTGACGGTGGTGTCTGAAAAGAGGATGCTGTCCAAGTTGCCATCTTGGACAATGTCTCCCATCCACTACATAATGTACTGGTTGGGCACAGGAGTACATTCAGCCAGAGACTCATTCCACCGAGATGCAACACAGAGCGTCATAGGAAGTCATTCCTGCCTGTGGCCATCAAAAACTTTGCAACTCCTCCCTTGGAGGGTCAGACACCCTGAACCAATAGGCTCGTCCTGGACTTATTTCCTGGCATAATTTACATATTACTATTTAGTTATTTGTGGTTTTATTACTACTTAATTATTTATGGTGCAACTGTAACGGAAAACAATTTCCCCCGGGATCAATAAAGTATGACTATGACTAATCTGCTCTCTGATTGTCCAAAGGGTACAATATTCCCAAACTCGCTTTAAGCTCACTGGGGTCCCTGTCCTATCCTTCCTTCACACTCACTGACTAGTGAGAAAGGTAGTGGTGAGGTGGGCCAGAGAGTAGTGATGAAGAAGTGCACACTATATGAATTGTCGGGGGTGGGGGGGGAAACAGACTTGATTGTAATATTGGACAGAGGGGAGGAGGGGCTATAAGCTGAATTGTGGTCACCACTTACCCACGGTTTTGAAGAGGACATCTGGTCATAACCTCTTCCTGGGCAACTTTGACTGCCCATCCTGCACTCTAAAATGTTCATGCATTGGATGCATCACAGTACAAGGTCCAATGCTTTGAATCCTCTGTTGCACTGTGGTCTTAGCAGTAGCATTTGGAGCACAGGGATGGGAAGCACTTGCAGCCTCACGTAGTTATACAGCTCTGAAACAGGCTCTTCGGCCCACCCTGTCCATACTGACCAAGTATCTATCTTCTACTAATACTAATTCAAGGCCTCTGATGTCTCTACACCAGGGCTGGATGGTGTTGTTATAGTGGCACTGATGGCTTAGGGTTAAGTGAAGGCAAGTGGTTTAACTAATTATCTGTATTTAACTCTATTTTAATTAAATTTTACAGATCCAAATAAATTTATTATTTTTACAATTAGTTAAGGTTGTTTGAATTGTTTACAAACTCCTCCGATAATCATTAGACATAGAAACATAGAAAATAGGTGCAGGAGTAGGCCATTCGGCCCTTCGAGCCTGCACCGCCATTCAGTATGATCATGGCTGATCATCCAACTCAGAACCCTATACCTGCCTTCTCTCCATACCCCCGATCTCTTTTGCCACAAGGGCCATATCTAACTCCCTCTTAGATATAGCCAATGAACTGGCCTCAACTGTTTCCTGTGGCAGAGAATTCCACAGATTCACCACTCTCCGTGTGAAGAAGTTTTTCCTAATCTCGGTCCTAAAAGGCTTCCCCTTTATCCTCAACCTGTGACCCCTCGTTCTGATAAGATTACGTGCAAGATTAACCATTCTGAATCCCAGTTTCGGCTTTGTGGGGTGACTTTTAGGCACAGTGAGACAGCAAGCCCACCCACACTCCAATTTCAAATGGGGTCAGCGGCCTGTGGTAGGACGATTCTGCCCCTCTGCTGGGAAATATTGCAGGAGTGGAGCCCACCGAGCCACATGTCAGAGGGGCAGCACTGTTAAGGTGGGCTGCATGGTTCCCTCCTGCTGTAGGGAATCAGGAGATCTATGCTGATGAAAGATGGGCTTTAATATTAGTGAGAGCACGACACCAAATTATGCAGCTAAATTCTAATTAGTGCATTAGTCTTCCTGCTGTACATATTCAGAGTAGAATCTGTTCGGTTTCCCCAGAGGAAGAACTTGCGACACCTCCACTGGATGGCATCATATTGCCTGGAGTCATAAGGCAAAGCATTCTGGATTTAACTCGCAAGTGGGTGAGTAAGTGTTGCTTAACAGAACAGCATTAACCTTACTGCATTCTCCTGACTGATTGGCATCATGCTAACAGCTAATTAGCTGCTCTAAATACAACACTAAATTTGTAGTCTGCTAATCTGTTTAATTTTGATTTGAACATTAACTATTAATGTAATTCATATCTGTATCTCAGTCCAAACCTTGTTATGTTTATTCATTTATTAGAATCAATATATATTACTTCTGACTGCACTGTCGACTTTGCTTGAAGTACTTATTAATAAATTTGGGGTCAAATATTTGATGAGACCTAATACTGAACCAATTGCTTTTAAAATGAGTTGCGGATGTCTGGTTAAATGTGGGCAATGTTGTTAGATGTGCAACAGTGATAAAGAAGGTACAAATTTTATCTTTTATAAACAAAGCTTAGAAAGGTGAATGGGAGCTGATGTTTTCATGAGTGTGTCTCCTCTTCTGCCCATGTGAAGAATAAGTTCAAAGTTGCGGACCGTTTGTTAACGATGGAGCAGCTTATCAAAGGTGCGAATGAAGGCCGAGTCAAGGAAATGTTTGGAACAGGAACAGCTTGCACTTTGTGCCCAGTGGGACGGATCCTTTACAAAGGAGAGGTGAGGACACTAGATATTATATATAGGGAGAACGACCATTTGTTGATGGATTTTACACACCATATGAAAGCAATGTCTATGGAGAGAGAAGCAGGGTCTCCCAATTACAGCTATTGCCTTTGGGAGGCAGCTTAGATCATTATGGTGTTCAGTATATAAGGTGGAGGTAGGTACATTTTGGAAAGATTAGGGAATTGAATGCTGTGGGGATCTGGCACAGAGAAAGAGTTGATGCCTGAGGTAAATGAGACATCATTGAATGGTGGGGCAGGCTTGAAGTGCAGGGTGGGCGACTCCTGCTCCTATTTTAGACTGTAAAGCTATCAGTTATAAGAACAGAGTTAAGCCATTTGGCTCATTGAGTCTGCTTTGCCATTTTTCAACACCGTTCACCTTCTCCCCACAACACTTAAACCTTGTACCAATCAAGAATCAGTCAATCTTTGCATTAAATTTACTGAATGACTTGGCTTCCACAGCTTTATGTGGCAACGAGTTCCCAGTTTCGCCACCCTCTGGTTGAAAAAACTCCTCCTCAATCTTAAAGGGACCACCTTTTACTCGGAGGCTGTGCCCTCAGATTCTGGACTCTACTATTAATGGAAACTCTTTCTCCATGTCTACTTTATCCAAGCCTTTCAGTACCCAGTCGGTTTTCTTGTGCACTTGTCCTATTCATCCTTTCTTTCATCTTCTCTGGAACTTAAAAATAACTTGTTTCCTTCTCTTCTCCAGTCCTAATGAAGGGTCTTTCACTTGAAACATTGACCTAGTGTCTCTTGGCACAGATGCTGCCTGACCTGCTGAGTATTTCTGGTCTTTTCTACTTTTGTTTCCGATTGCTAGCATATGCAGACTTGTTTTTGATTTTCTTGGTTTGGGTTGATTTCATCTCTTGATAGACACACTTCCAGGAAGAGTGAATGAAGGGGCAAAGGGACAGATTGTTAAAGAGGTTCTTTCTGACCCAGGTAGGATATAACTCTGTAGAGACATGAGAAAGTCTGCAGATGCTGGAGATCCAAAGCAACATACACAAAATGTTGGAGAAACTTCAACAGGTCAGATAGTAGCTATGGAAATAAATTGACAGTCAACACTTCAGGCCAAAACTCTTCTGCAGGACTGGAAAGGAAGGGGGAAAAAGCCAGAATAAAACGGTGGAGGGAGGGCAAGGGGGGTAGCTAGAAGGTAAGAGGTGAAGCCAGGTGGGTAGGAAAGATAGAGGACTGGAGAGGGAATCTGATAAGGGAGTGGACCATAGGAGAAAGGGAAGGAGGAGGGGACTGAGGGGAAGGTGGCAGGCAAGTGAGAAGAGGTAAGCGGCCAGAGTGGGGAATAGATGAAGAGGAGAGGGAGAGGGATTTTTTTTTGCCAGAAGGAGAAATTGATATTCATGCCGTAAGATGGAATATAAGGTGTTGCTCCTCCACCCTGAGGGTGGCCTCAGCTTGCACAAGAGGAGGCAAACAAGTCAAGTCAAACAAGTGATGGTGTGGAAAAGGAAATGGAGACGTGAATAAATACGGTGAAATCAACTTGATAAAGTTAGGTTAATTCCTGAAGAAAGTACCTACAGGTCACGTGGAGTAGGTCATGCGGATGCATTTAATGGCTTGGAATTACAAAAAGAAAAGGTAATGGTAGAAATGTGGGAAGAGGTACTTAGAGGGCGAGGCAGTCAGTATGGCAGGTGTATGTCAATACACACAAACTATAAACAGCCTGTGTTTTTGCTCTAATTTTATAAGGAAAGATTTAGGTTGTCTGACTACGCACAATGCTGCTGAGATAGGGGCCAAAGTTATTGGATTCTTATATACTAGAAGATGAAAACAGAAGGCGTTGGTGACACTCAGGAGGTCAGGCAGCGACTGTGGGGGGTGAAATGGAGTCAATGTTCAGGGTCGGTAATCTATTGTTGGTAGTTCTTGTGTTCATACACTGGGTAGTCACTTTTTGTAAGTGGGTGGTGAAGGACTTCCTCTTCCTGAGATCCCTCACACAGCACTGCAGAAGAGATGAAGGTTGATGTCGTCCACAGGAAGTGCTGATTCAGAATCAGAATCAAAAATGAATTGATTATCTCTGACATAGGTCATGAAATTTGTTGTTTTGTGGCAGCAGAACAGTGTAAGTCATAAACAAATACAATAAGGAATATATAAAATAACCAAGTAGTGCAAAAAGACAGCAAAGTAGTGGGTTCATGGAACATTTAGAAATAAGATGGCGGAGAGAAGAAGTTAAAGTCTGACCCGCCAGTGCTTATGGCAGTTTCCATGGCATGAAGTGACTGAGAGGACAAGACACCCCCCACCCCCCCCGGATAGGATGCCAGGTTAACCCCCAGCATTTTGCTGGTACCCATTTTCAGCTGGGCAGACTGCAGCAGTGTGTGGTTCAGTGCCTTGCTCAAGGACACAACACACTGCCTCGGCTGGGGCTCGAACTCACGACCTTCAGATTGCTAGTCCAACACCTTAACCACTTGGCCACGCACCAGGCAGAGCGAAGAAGCTGTTCTTAAAACATTGAATGTGTGTCTTCAGACTCTGGTACCTCCTCACTGATGGTAGCAAAGAGAAGAGAGCATGCCCTGTGTGATGGTGGGAGAGGGGAATCCTTAATGATAGAGATTGCCTTTCTGAGGAATCACCTTTTTGAAGATTTCCTGATATCGGAAAGGCTGGTGCTCATGATAGAGCTGCTGAGTTTACAGCCCTCTGTGGCTTTTTTCCAAACCTGTGTGGTGGCCCCACCACACTAGACAGTGACGCAATCACTTAGAATGATGACTACTGTACATCAGTAAAAATTCGCTAGTTTTTGGAGACATAACAAATCTCCTCAAACTTCTAGTGAAATACAGCCGCTGGCATGCCTTCTTTCTAATTTCATCAATATGCTTGGGCCCAGGGTAGATCTTCAGCGATGGTGACACCAGGAACTTCAGACTGTTCACCATTTCCACTGCTGACCCTTTGGTAAGGACTGGTGTGACACAAAATAACATGGTGGTATTGTGCACCTATATACAAATGGTGGCATTTCTCACCCATAAAACAACCCACAGATTGGCACAGTGCTTGCCCAACTGACAACAGTTTCTCCAACTCAAACCCTACACATACCCTCAATTCAGTTGTTTTCCCATACAATCAAGGGGTGTGAGCCTCATAGGCTGAGCCAGCATTTACTTGCCTGTCTTTAATTGCCCTTACAATAAAATGATATACTGCCTTTTGCAGTCCATGAGGTGCAGGGTAAGTATATTCACAATGTTCCAGGGATTAGCCCCAGCAATAGTGACAGAACGGTCATATATTTCCAAGTCAGGGTGGCTTGTAGCTTGGAGGGCAACTTCATGCTCTTGTCCTAGCTGGTAAAGTTCATAAGCTTGGGAAGTGCTGACTGTGTCAGCTAGGGAAGGCAATCTGACTGTCATCTTACTTCCCTCCTCAGCCCATGCTGGCCAGTATAAAGAGGAGAAGTGGAATGGGGAGATAGAATTCCAAGGAAATCGCCTCTCCACTCTCAGTCATGAATCAGGGCTGTTCACCCAAAACATTGACAATTGACTTCATCCTACATCTGCTGCTTGACCTATTGTTTCTTGCTCTGTGACTGATGTGGTAGTGTTTGAGATCTCTATGCCTGGTCATCGGTAACTACTGCGAAAGAACACAACAGGTGGACGTATCAGGAGCTGTGCTGTGATTGAAATTGTACAAGGCATTGGTGAGACCAAATTTGGAGTATTGTGTACAGTTTTGGTCACCAAATTACAGGAAAGATGTCAAAAAAATAGACAGAGTACAGAGGAGATTTATTAGAATGTTACCTGGGTTTCATCACCTAAGTTACAGAGAAAGTTTGAACAAGTTGGGTCTTTATTCTTTGGAATGTAGAAGGTTGAGTGAGGGACTTGATAGAGGTATTTAAAATTATGAGGGGGATAGTTAGAGTTGGCATGGATAGGCTTTTGAGAGTGGGGGAGATTCAAACAAGAGGACATGAGTTCAGAGTTAAAGGGCAAAAGTTTAGGGGTAACATGAGGGGGAGCTTCTTTACTCAGAGAGTGGTAGCTGTGTGGAACGAGCTTCCAGCAAAAGTGGTTGAGGCAGGTTTGATGTTGTCATTTATACTTTATACTTTATTGTCGCCAAACAATTGGTACTGGAACGTACAATCATCACAGCGATATTTGATTCTGCGCTTCCCACTCCCTGGATTACAAATATTAAATATTAAAGATATTAAAAATAGTATAAATTAGTAAATATTGAAAATTTAAATTATAAACTATAAATTTAAAGTTAAACTGGACAGCAATATGGACAGGAAAGGAATGGAGGATATGGGCTGCGTGCAGGTCAGTGGGACTAGGTGAGAATAAGAGTTTGGCACAGACCAGAAGGGCCGAGATGGCCTGTTTCCGTGCTGTAATTGTTATATGTTTATATGGTTATTCTACATTCTCTTTTATCTATCATTCTAGAGCCTACATATTCCAACCCTGGAAAGTGGAGGAAAGTTAGTAAGGGAGCTTGCTGACAGCCTGGCCAATATACAAGTGAGTATGAAGTGATTACAGGATTTCCACGACTTTTTACAGAAGTTTACCTGTGTACGAGGGGTTGATCCAGTGGTGTTTAGAGTGATTAAATGACTGTGTTTGGTGGCTCATTCTACTGCTGGGAAATAGAGAACCCAGGGACATGAGGCTGTACAGAATTGAAATAGATCCAGATCCATGTCCTTTCCGCCCATCTACACTGATCCTATTTCCCAATTTCAGAACATCCCTCTCTGCTTTCCCTCTTTAAGTGCCTGACTAAATGTCTTTTAAACGTTGTGATTATATTTGATTCTAGTACTTCCTCTGGCAGCATGTTACAGATATCAACCACTCTCTGTGAAAAAAAACCCTTCAAATTATTTTTTTCCCTCACAGATTAATACTGTTCCCTCTTGTTTTTGATGCCCCTACCATGGGAGAAAATATTTTTTTTAACTATCTATCCCATCTCTGTCTCTCATATTTTTGTGTACACTCGGTGGCCACTTTACTAGGTACAAGAGGTACTTAATACAGTGGTCACTGAGTGTACGTTTGTGGTCTTCTGCTGCTGAAGCCCATCCACTTCAAAGGTCCATGCGCTATGCATTCAGAGATGCTCTTCTGCACACCACTGTTGTAACAAGTGATTATTTGACTTACTGCTGCCTTCCTGTCAGCTTGACCCATTTGTCCATTCTCCTCTGATCTCTCTGATTAGCAAGGAGTTTTGCCAACAGACTGGCTGCTCATTCATTGGATGTTTTTCTGTTTTTTTGCACCATTTCCTGTAAACTCTAGAGATTGTTGGACATGAAATCTCAGGAGATCAGCAGTTTCTCAGAGACTTAAACCAGCCCTGTCTGGCACCAACAAACATCCCATGGTCAAAGTCACTTAGATCACATTTCTTCCCCATTTTGATGTTTGGTCTGAACAACAACCGAACCTCTTGACCATGTCTGCATGATTTTATGCATTGACTTTCTGCCATGTCATTGGTTGATTAGATATTTGAATTAATGGGCAAATATACAGGTAAGATGCTGGTCAATCTCCTCTGCGTGGTCTCCTGCACTATCACAGCTATCCTATAGTGTGAGGACCACAGCTGCACACAATACTTCCAAGTGTAGCCTAACCAGTATTTTGAGAAGTTGAAACATAAAGACCTAACTCTTTACTCCATTCCCTGATCTCTGCAGAATTCAGTATCTGTTTTATTATCACTGACTTAAATATGACATGAAACTTGTGTTGGGACAGGAATGCAGACATAAAATTACTAAAAATTGTCAAAAGTAAGTGACTGATACAGAAACAAATGAATAATGAGATAGCGTTCGTGGGTTCATGGACCATACAGAAATTTGATAGCAGAGGGAAAGGTGCTGGTCCTAAACCATTGAGTGTAGGTCTAAAGACTCCTATATCTCCTCCCTGAAGGTAGTAATAAAAAGAGGGACCCTCAGATGTTGAGGATCCTTAATGATGGACACTGTCTTCTTGAGGCAACACCTGTTGAAGATGTCCTCAATGGTGGGGAGTGTTGTGCCTGTGATAGAACTGTCTGAATGTGGGTTAACTGAGGTTATCAGTCAATGAATGGTGTTCCAGCTTCAGAGGCTGATCTGTTCACTTGTGTCTCTGTGGGTGAGACTGGCAGTATGGCCCCAGCTCTGTTTGCCTTGAGGGAAGGAATGAGTTGGACAAAATCTGGCAGGTGTGTCAACTTCTTCCCCTGGCAGCTCACTCACCACGCATATCTTTATGACCATTCAATCACTTATGTGGTCGTTTCTCTGATGTCAGCTTATATTATCCTCAGTTTCATGACCTGCACTGTTAGGTTTTGATCTCATCACCATCTCGGCTGCTATCCTATTACCAAAACCTCAAGGCTGCTCTACCTAATTATACTGCTGATGATCCAAAAGGGGCAACCCAGTTGGATAGTGGCTAGTGTAAACCAATTATAGCACCAGCAACCCAGTCCAATTCCAGCTGCTGTCTGTTTGTTCTCCCCGTGACTGCATGGGTTTCCTGCATTTTGAATTATATTTTATTAACCTATTTATAATGTAACATTTTAGTTTATGTGCTATGTATGATGTATCTTGTGTGGGTGCACTGAGGTCCGGGGGAACACTGTTTTGTTTGGTCGTATATATGTACAGACAGGTGACAATCAACTTGAACTTGAACTTTGACACAAAGGATGCATCACTCACGTCCCCATCTACATCAACGGAGCTGTAGTGGAGCATGTATCAAGCTTCAAATTCCTTGGTGCCCACATTTCCGATGATCTCACCTGGTCCCTGAACTCTTCCGTCCTGATCAAAAAGGCGCAACAGCGCATTTATTTCCTGTGGAGCATCAAGAAAGCTCACCTCTGTCCCAGGATACTGACGGACTTTTACCGCTGTACCATTGAGAGCATACTCACCAACTGCATCTCAGTGTGGTATGGCAATTGTCCCGTATTGGACCGCAAAGCAGTCCAGCATGTGATGAAAACTACCCAGTGGATTATCGGCACCCAATTGCCCACCATTGAGAACATCTACCATAAACGCTGCCTGGGTAGGGTGAAAAGCATTATCAAGGATGCATCTCACCCTAACCATGAACTTTTTTACTCTCCTCCCATCCGGTAGGCGCTACAGGAGCCTCTGCTCCCGCACCAGCAGGCACAGGAAGAGCTTCTTCCCTGAGGCTGTGACACTGCTGAACCTCACATCACAGCGCTGAGCAGTATTGCACCCATATAGTACTGACTCAGTACTTTTATATTTGTGTGCTGTAGCACTTACTTTTTATTCACAGTTATTTTGTAAATAACACTATTCTTCGCATTTCTGGTCAGATGCTAACTGCATTTCATTAACTAAGTATCTGTACATGGCACAATGGCAATAAAGTTGAATCTAATCTAATCTACAATATGTGCAAAGAGCTTCCAGAGGAAGTCATACAGCAGGTACAATAACTACTTTTAGAAAGATTGTTAGGCAGCTACATGGATTGGAAAGGTTTACCATAAGATATAACAGCAGAATTGGGCCATTTGGCCCATCGAGTCTGCTCTGCCAATCTATTAAGGCTGGTGTATTATCCCTCTCAACTCATTCTCCGGCCTTCTCCCTGTAAATTTTGACACCTTGCTGATCAAGAACCTATCAACTTCCACTTGAAGTATATCCATTGACTTGGCCTCCACAGCCGATTGTGTCAAAGTAATCCACAGATTCATCACACTTTAGCTAAAAAAAGTTCTGGCTCATCTCTGTACTAAAGAGCTGTATTCTGAGGCCTTGCCTTCTGGTCGGAGACGTCCCGCGCTATAGGAAACATCCTCTCCATGTCAACTCTATCTAGGCCTTTCAATATTCAATAGTTTTCAATGAAATCACATCTTATTCTTCTTTACCCAGTAAGTACAGGCTCAGAGCCATGAAACACTCCCCAAATGTTAACCCTTTAATTCCCAGGATCATTCTTGTGAACCTTCAGTGGGCCCTTGACAGCACGTCCTTTGTTAGCCACCATTGTAGCGCAGCGGTTCGTGCAATGCTATTATAGCTCGGGGCGTCGGAAGTTCAGAGTTCAATCCCGCTGTACTCCGTAAGGAATCCATATGTCCTCCCGGGGCTTTGGCTGGGTGCTCCGGTTTCCTCCCACAATCCAAAGACGTACTGGATAGGTTAATTGTCTCATGATTAGGAAAGACCTTAAACTGCTCCCCATATTCCATGTGTGTTAACGTTTAAGGAATATTTCACTAGGACTCCCAAGTCCCCGCACCTCTGATTTCTGAGTTTGCTCCCCATTTAGAAAATAGTCTACGCTATTCCTTCTACCAAAGTGCATGACCACACACTTCGCTACACTGTATTCCACCTGCTATTACTTTTTAGAAGGTTATCGGGAAAATGTCAGCAAATGGGACTGTACTGGATGGGGCATCTTGATTGGCATGGACCAGCTGAGTGCAAAGGCTTGATTCCGAACTGTATGACTCCATGACCCTTTGTCTCTATGTCTCTGTCTCTATGACTCTGTATCTCTGTCTGTATGACTCTGTGACTCTCTGTCTCTGTCTCTATGACTCTGTGTCTCTGACTCTGTCTCTATATTTTTCTGTCTCTATGTCTGTCTCTGTGTCTCTGTTTCTATGTCTCTATGTCTCTATGCCTCTATGCCTCTATTCATAGTCATAGTCATACTTTATTGATCCCGGGGGAAATTTGTTTTCGTTACAGTTGCACCATAAATAATAAATAATAAATAGTAATAGACTGTCTCTGTATCTCTCTGTGCCTCTGTATTACTCCGTCTCTCTGTGTCTATGTCTCTGTGTCTCTATGACTGTCTCTCTGTCTTTATGTCTCTCTTTCTCTGTGTTTTTCTGTCTCTGTCTCTCTGTGTCTCTGTGTTTCTCTGTCTCTCTGTCTGTGTCTCTCTGTATTTGTCCCTCTGTGTCTCTGTGTCTCTCTGTCTGTGTCTCTCTGTCTCTGTGTCTCTCTATGTCTCTCTGTATCTCTGCGTCTCTCTATTTCTCTATGAATCTATGTCTCGATGACATTATGGCACTATGACAATATTACTCTATGACTCTGTGACACTTTGACTCTATGACTTTGTTCACAATAACTGGCACATGAGAAGACGTAGTTGGTGAACATGAATATACCCAGTGAGGATAATTGCTCCAGTAGCCCGCAGAGGCATTGTCTACCCATGGAGATTCAGCTGGCCAGTACCATTCTCTGTGGAACCACTTTCTGGGATATATTGTGTGTCTAGCATAGGGCATAATTTAAGTGTCAGTAGATGAAACCAACCTTGAAAATCCTGCAAACAATGATTAGGGGGATATCAGATTCATGGAGGATGTACATTTTAAATTGGAGGAATGTAACAGCATACAATTTGATTGGAGGTTTGAGGAGAATTATAAGTCACACAATTATAAAGGACATGAGGGAATACAATTAGAGAGAGGAATGCTGTTTTGTCCATTAGCTCCATACGTAAATAAACCATGTAGTCTCACTTCCCTGCCCCCTCCACCCACAATTGTTGGAACATACAACGCCCAGATGATACAGTAGTTGTCAAGTTATTGTGCCTATTGTTTTGGGTTTTGCTGGGCGACAGAAGGTGTATTTTTTGGATTTTTACACTCACAAAAAGAGAATTATTTAAATCCTACTTTAAAGGTGATAGAAGATAAGCTATACATTAACACTCAAGGTTCTGCAGATGCTGGAAATCTAAAGCAAACACAAAATGGTGGAGGAACTAGCAGGTCAGGCAGCGTCTATAGAGGGGAATAAACATTCAACCCTTCATCTGGGGTCTTGACCAGAACTATCAACTGTTTATTCCCCTCCATAGATGCTGCCTGACCTGCTGAGTTCCTCCTGCGTTTTGTGTGTGTTGCTTTAGGTCTACATTGAATACCTGAGAGTATGTGCAAGGAAAACACTCAACTCTTGATTGAGGGTGCCTGGATTCTAAGTCATTTTGGTGCCTGTGATACAGGAGAAAGGTTCAAACATTTGGACAGTGAGGACCCAGAGAAAGCAGAGCAGAAATCTGTGACACTGGCTGTCAGTCTTTACCTCGACCACCAACAGAGCAATGAGCTGCTTTGTATGCTCTAACACTCTGAGCTCTCTGGTGATTTCACAAAGGCAGGAGAATGAAAGCGGTCAATAGTCTGGCTAATAATGGTATTGATTATTATGTTATCATGTAGATAACATGGTTATACAGGCATGTGGGATACGAGCCTTCAGTGGTCTTGGTATTGAATAGAATGGCAGGGAAGTTATGCTCCAAGTTTATAAAGCACTGAACTGGAGTGGATGGTTCTGGCCACCCATTATAGGAAGGGTGTGATAGCATTGGAGAGGCTGCAGAGATGATTCACCAGGAGGTTGCTTGAGATGGAGTGTTTCAGTTATGAGCAGAGAGAGGAAAAGCGGTTCTTTCTCGTGGAGAAGACTATACAATTATGAGGAGTGTAAATAGGATAGATAATAGGAATCTTTCCCTATATCAGAGATTAAACTAGAGGAATTAGATTTTGAGTAAGAGGTCTGAGAGGGTCTTTTTCTCATCCAGCAAATTGACGAATATCGAGAACATGCCCGGAGCGAGTGGTGGAAGCAGAGTCAGTGATAACATCTGGAAAGCAGATAGCTAAGCAATTGAATGATTAGATTAGATTAGATTCAACTTTATTGTCATTATGCCAAGTACAGATACAAAGCCAATGAAATGCAGTTAGCATCTAACCAGAAATGCAGAGAATAATGATGCTTACAAAATAACTGCGAATAAAAAGTAAGTGCTGCAGCACACAAATATAAAAGTACTGAGACAGAACAATATGGGTGCAATACTGCTTAGTGCTGTGATGTGAGGTTCAGCAGGGTCACAGCCTCAGGGAAGAAGCTCTTCCTGTGCCTGCTGGTGTGGGAGTGGAGGCTCCTGTAGCGCCTACCGGATGGGAGGAGAGTAAAAAGTCCAGGGTTAGCGTGAGATGCATCCTTGATAATGCTTTTCACCCTGCCCAGGCAGTGCTTATGGTAGATGTTCTCAATGGTGGACAATTGGGTGCCAACTGCTGGGCAGTTTTCACCACATGCTGGAGTGCTTTGCGGTCCGATACGGGACAATTGCCATACCACACTGAGATGCAGTTGGTGAGTATGCTCTCAATGGTACAGTGGTAAAAGTCCATCAGTATCCTGGGACAGAAGTGAGCTTTCTTGTTGCTTCGTAGGAAATAAAGGCACTGTTGTGCCTTTTTGATCAGGATGGAGGAGTTCAGGGACCAGGTGGGATCCTTGGAAAATCCAAGGAATTTGAAGCTTGATACACGCTCTACTACAGTTCCGTTGATGTAGATGGGGACGTGAGTGTGACTCCTAGCATGCCTGAAGTCCACAATGATCTCCTTGGTCTTCTGGGTGTTAAGGGCCAGGTTGTTGTCAGCACACCACGCGGCCAGGTGCTGGACCTCGTCCCTGTAGGCCGTCTCGTCATCCCCTCTGATCAGGCCAACCACCATGGTGTCATCTGTGAACTTGATTATGAAGTTAGAACCGTGTACAGGAATGCAGTCATAGGTGAAAAGGGAGTACAGAAAAGGACTCAGCACACAGCCTTAAGGCACGCCGGTGTTCAGGGTGAGAGTGGAGGAGGAGAGGTTGTCTAACTTAACTGATTGGGGTCTGTTATTCAGAAAGTCCAAGGTCCAATTGCAGAGGGATACGCTGATGCCAAGCTGGAATGATATACAGAGTCTTAGTTATATAGTACACTAGCAGACCCTTCAGCACAACCTATCCATGTCAGCCAAGATGTCTATCCAAGCCAGTCCCGTTTGTCTGCATCCCTCCATACCTTTCCTATCCAGGTACCTGTCTAGACATCTGATAAACTTTCTAATTACACCTGCCTCAACCACTTCCTCTGGCAGATTGTTCCAAGAAGTGTCAATGTACAGAGCGACCTTGGTTCATTGTTCCCTGAAACTAGGTGGTGAAGATGGTGTTTAGGTTCCTTTTTCCTTTACCGACAGGGATTCTGAGAGTAAGAGTTAGGGAATCATGTTGTAGCTTTACAAGACATTAGTTAGACCACATCAGGAATGTTGTGTGCACTACTGCTCACCACGCTATTACAAGGATGCGGTTGTGCTAGAGCAAGTGCTGAAGAGATTCACAACAATGTTGCCTGGAATGGAAGCCTTTGGTTACAACAAGGCAGTGGATAGGCAGGGATTGTTTTCAGCACGGGAGGGTGAAGGGTGAAGGGTGGCCTTACAGAGCTTTAGAACATTATGAGGAGTATAGATAGGGTAGATAGTTAAAGAGTCTTTTTCCAAGGGTAGGGGAGCCCAAAGCTAGAAGGCATAGGTTTAAGGTGAGAGTTGAAATATTTATAGTTTTTGACATGGAAGGTGATGGGTATATGGAACAAGCTGCCAAACCCAAAAGAGATGGCAGAAGCAAGTGCAATCAGCATTTAAAAAAGTATTTAGATAGGTACAGTATAAGGATAGGAAAGATATAGAGGTATATTAACCCAATGCAGTAAAATAGAATTAGCATAAATGAGCATGCCAGACAGCATGGCTGAGTTAGGCTGACTATGGTGTATGACTCTCTGTCTTTCTATGACTCAACTACATTGATTGGTCACCAGATACACCAGATCAGGAATAAATGGCAGATTTACAACAATCCATTTTAAACCTGGTTCTGTTTACCTCACTCCTGGATTTATTTAGTGACTTGAATTTTAATTCCCCACCTGGGTGTATAAAGGGGCTGAATGGCCTATTCCCATTCTGTTTGCTTTCCTGTGAATAAAAATACAAAATGCGCGAAATGACCCCAGGCCAGGCAGCAACTGTAAAGAGATAAAAACAGGCTTAATCTTTCAGCTCAGTCGGACAGATATTTATAGATTTAAGATGTTGAATGTTTAGAGTTTAGCAGAATGAAGAAATTGTAAAGCTTTAGGACTGGTTGTAATGGGCAGAGAAAGTGCTAGGGCAAAGAGAACAAATACAAATGGCCACCATTATCAGAATCAGGTTTATTATCATCAGCATCTGTCGTGAAATTTGTTAATTTAGCATCAGCAGTTTAATACAATACATGATATAGAAGAAAAAAAACAAAATAAAATAATAGTAATAAATAAATCAATCAATTACAGTATGTGTATATTGAATAGATTAAAAATCATGCAAAAACAAAAATAATAAATATTAAAAAGTGAGGTAGTGTCCAAAGATTCAATCTTTGGACACTACCTCACTTTTTAATATTTATTATTTAGGAATCGGATGGCAGAGAGGAGGAAGCTGTTCCTGAATCACAGAGTGTGTGCCTTCAGGCTTCTGTACCTCCTACCTGATGGTAACAGTGAGAAAAAGGCATGCCCTGGGTGCTGAAGGTCTTTAATAACGGACGCTGCCTTTCTGAGACACCGCTCCCTGAAGATGTCCTGGGTACTTTGTAGGCTAGTACCCAAGATGGAGCCAACTAAATTTACAATCCTCTGCAGCTTCTTTTGGTCCTGTGCAGTAGCCTCTCCCCGCACCCCCCCAAAACCAGACAGTGATGCAGCCTGTCAGAATGCTCTCCACTGTACATCTACAGAAGTTTTTTTGAGTGTATTTGTTGACATGCCAAATTTCTTCAAACTCCTAATAAAGTACAGTCGCTGTCTTGCCTTCTTTATAGCTGCACTGATGTGTTGGGACCAGGTTAGATCCTCAGAGATCTCCTCAGACACCCAGGAACTTGAAACTGCTCACTCTCTCCACTTCTGATCCCCCTATGAGGATTGGTATGTGTTCTTTCATGTTACCCTTCCTGGAGTCCACAATCAGCTCTTTTGTGTTACTGACATTGAGTGCCAGGTCGTTGCTGTGACACCGCTCCACTAGTTGGCATATCTCACTCCTGTACGCCCTCTTGTCTCCATCTGAGATTCTACCAACAATGGTTGTATCATCAGCAAATTTATTGATTGTATTTGAGCTATGCCTAGCCACACCAAGAGGGATACAGCAGCAAAACAGGCCCTTCAGCCCACTGATCATTGAGACCCCATTTACACTGATCTTACATGGAGGCTACCCAAGTGTAATATACACTCTAACCTAAGTGTCGCTTTATCCTGGCAGTGGAGGAGGCCACGGATGGGCATATCAGAAAGGGAATGGGAAGTGGAATTAAAATGGGTGGCCACTGGGAGATCCTGCTTGTTCTAGCAGATGGAGCGTAGGTGCTCGGCAAAGCAGTCCATCAACCTACATCGGGTCTCACTGATATACAAGAGGCCACACCGGGAGCAACAGACACTGTATATGACACCAACAGCCTCACAAGTGAAGTGTCGCCTCACCTGGAAGGACTGTTTGGGGCCCTGAATGTTAGTGAGGGAGGAGGCGTAGGGGCAGGTGTAGCACTTGTTCCGCTTGTAAGGATAAGTGCCAGGAGGGAGATCAGTGGGGAGGGATGAATGGACAAGGGAGCTGGGTTGGGAGTGGTCCCGGCGGAAAGCAAAAAGTGCGGGGAGGGAAAGATGTGCTTGGTGGTGGGATCCTGTTGGAGATGGCAGAAGTTTTGGAGAATTATGTGCTGGACTCGGAGGTTGGTGGGGTGGTAGGTGAGGACAAGAGGAACCCTATCCCTGGTAGGGTGGCGGGAGGATGGGGTAAGAGTAGATGTATGTGAAATGGAAGAGATGTGGTTGAGGGCAGTGCTGATGGTGGAGGAAGGGAAGCCCCTTTCTTTGAAAACGGAGATCTGCTTCGTTCTATAATGAAAAGCCTCATCCTGCGAGCAGATGCGGCAGAGTTGGAGGAATTGAGAGAAAGGGATAGCATTTTTACAAGTAACAGAAGTATAGTCCAGGTAGCTGTGAGAGTCCGTGGGTTTATAATAGACATCAGTGGACAAGCTGTCTCCAGAGATAGAGACAGTGAGATCGAGAAAGGGGAGAGAGGTTTCAGAAATGCACGATAAATTTGAAGGCAGGGTGGAAGTTGGAGGCAAAGTGGATAAAATCGACAAATTCCACATGGTTGCAGGAAGCAGCACCAATGCAGTCATCGATGTAGTGTGGGAAAAGTGCGGGACGGTCACCAGTGTAAGCTTGGAACATAGACTGTTCTACGTAGCCAACAGACAGGCAGGCATAGCTGGGGGACCCATGTGAGTGCCCACGGCTATCCCTTTTGTTTGAAGGAAGTGGGACGGGCCAAAATAAAAATTACTTAGAGTGAGGACATGTTCCGCTAGGCAGAGGAGAGTGATGGCGGAGGGAAACTGGTTAGGCCTGGTGTCCAGAAATAAACGGAGAGCTTTGAGACCTTCCTGTTGGAGGATGGAGGTGTATAGGGTCTGGACATCCACAGTGAAAATAAGACGATGGGGGCCAGGGAACCTGAAATCATTGAAGAGATAAAGAGTGTGTGAAGTGTCATGGATGTAGGTAGGAAGGGACTGAACTGGGGCGATAAAACAGTCGAGGTATGCAGATAAGAGTTCAGTGGGGCAGGAACAAGCTGAAACAATGGGTCAACCGGGACAAGTGTGTTTATGGATCTTGGGAAGGAGGTAGAAGTGGAAGGTGTAGATTGCTGGAACTATGAGGTCGGTGGCAGTGGATAGGAGATCCCCAGAGTCAGTAAGGTTGTTGGTGGTGTAGGAGACAATGGCCTGGTGTTCCTGTGTGGGGTGCTGTTCGAGGGGTAAGTAAGAGGAGGTGTCTGAGAGTTGGCACTGGGTCTTGGCACGGTCGTGGTCAGTACGCCAGACTACTGCAGCACCACCCTTATCTGCGGGTTTCATGGTCAGTTTAGGATTGGTGCAGAGGGAGTGCCTGGGTTGCTGAGTTCCTCCAGCATTTTGTGAGTAAAAGCTGGTGAAAATGGTTTCAATCTATCAGGCTGAAACTTTCTGAATTATGTTGAGATTCCTGCATGTTTCTGCAGCTGAGCTCATGAATGGGATTTCATCAGGTTCTCGGTCAATCAGAGAATGCCAGTACCAAAACAGGCCCTTTGGCTCACCTCGTCTGCATGGGCCATCAGCCACCCACTTGCACTAATCCTACATCAATCTTATTTTTTGTTCTCCCCCACACTCCTATCAGCACCCTCTAGTTGCCACCATTCACCTAAAACCAGTGAGTATTTACTGTAGCCAATTAATTCTGCAAGCCGCACATAATTGGGATGAGGGAGGGATCCAGAGCGCTCAGAGGAATCCCACATGGTCACAGGGAAAGCTTGTAAACTCCACACAGACAGTGCCGGAGGTCAGAATTGAACTGGCATCTCTGTTGCTGTGAGGCAGCGGCTCTACCAGCAGTGTCACTATGGCTGCCCTCAGGGCGAGGGGGGGAGAGATGAAGAGATAAATGAATGATGGAATAAGGTGAAGGAGACAAGTAAAATCAAAGACCGGCGAAGTGCTCTGATAATTGGGAGAAGGAGAACTAGCATTACAGAGGGAAACGTGCTGTCAACGCGGGAACTTGTTAAACTCAGTATTCAAGCGGAAGGTTGTAACGAGCAGGGTTGCACTTTCTTTTCTGCTGGCTCTGTGCTGTTGCGCGAGGAAGTCAAGAGAAAGCGTAAGGTGAACAGTTGGTAGTTTGCACACAGCCTCAGTGGCACCTTCTGCTGAGTTGTTGAACTGCCATGGAGTTGACATCATACTGAGCAGAGGGGGTAATGGGTTTAGCATGAGCCTCACGATGTTAACCTGGATGCGGTTATTAATCCCAAGTCAAAAGGTTAGGTGGTTCAATTTTTTAAAAATTTTCATGCCAATTTTGGTTACTTTCTAGGACATCTTCGTTCTCCTAATTAAGTCTATTTTTATATTCTGAATTATTTTGAATTTTTAAATGTCTCTAATGCTCCACGTTATTTTAAAGGCTTTCAGTAGCTTTGAACAGTTTAAGGTCCTTTGGGTTCCTGTGGGTGGGGCCTCAAGAAATCTCCTAGTGCATGAAGTTCTGGTTGCCACCATTAAGGAAGGGTGTGGGGGCTTTGGAGAGGGCGTAGAAATAGTTTACCAAGGTGCTGCCGGGATTAGAGGGTGTGAGCTATAAATTGAACTAATTTAGTTTATTTTCTCTGGAGCAGAGGAGACCTGAGACAGGTTTATAAAATGATGAAAGGTATAGATATTCAGACGATCAGGATTTTATCCCAGGGTAGGAATGTCGAGTACTAGGGGGCGTGCATTTAAGGTGAGAGGTGCAAGGCTAAAGGAGATGTTTGGGGCAAGTTTTTTTTGTGCCAAATGTGATGAGTGCCAGGAATGTGCTGCCAATGGTAATGATGGAAACAGATTCAGTAGAAGGATGTTACTGAGAGTTGTAGGGAAAAGTTGAATAGTTTAGGACTTTACTCTCTGGAGCATAGGAGAATGAAGGGAGATGTGATACAGGCATACAAAATTACGAGGGGTACGGATAGGGTAAATGCAAGCAGGCCTTTTCCACTGAAGTTGGGTGAGACTAGAACTAGAAGTGAAAGGTTAAGGATGCAAGGTGAAATATTTAAGGGGAACTTCTTTACTCCTGTGTGCGAGGAGTGGCGCCCCACACAGACTTCAAGAGAAGTTTTGATACATATGTAGATGGAAGGGGTATGAAATGCAGTGGTCCAGGTGCAGCTTGATGAGACTAGACAAGTTAACTAGATGGGTCAAAGGGCCTGCTTCTGTGCTGTAGTGCTCTATAACTCTATAATGGTGGTGTTTAAGAATCTGTGGGACAGATAAATATGCAGGGAATGGAGGGATATGGATCATGTACAGACAGAAGAAATTTAGTTTAATTTGGCATCATGTTTGGCACAGATATTGTGTGACAAAGGGCCTATTCCTGTGCTGTACTGTTCTATACAAAAGCTGAAACCTAGAAGCTGAGATTTGCTTGCCTGCAGGTTGTTATATTCATGGAAAGGTCATTGCCAGCAGTGTGAGTCAGTCTCCCTGCTCTCCTGAGTCCCTTATTAAGCTCCTTCCGGGCTACCTTATAACTCTCAGGAGCCCTGTGTGATGGTTCCTTCCTCAACTTTAAGTATGCTTCCTTCTTTCCATTGACATCTCATGCCAACCACAGTTCCTTCACTCTACCATCCTTTCCCTGACTCAGTGGGACAAACTTATCCAGAACCCCATGTAAGGGCCCCCCAAACAACCTCCACATTATCCACACTTCTGCTTAAGTCCCCTCCTCTGCCCCTTGGGTGTACTGTAGACGATCAGCCATGCTGAGACACATAAGGTAATGTAAACTTCAGAGAACAATATTTGATCTCTCGATCAGTGGAATTTAAGCTTTTAGTACAGCACATGACAAGAAAACATATGCTTGCAACACAATAAAAGGGTAATGTGTTGACAGTAGTATCGTTTTTCCCACATTGGTGAGACATGAGCCTGATATTTGTGCACTGCTTAATATATGCCATCATGCTAATAGGATGCAAATATCTTTGACAGCATGGACGTGAAGAGAGTGACTGGACCTGCGTGGTGGCGTGAGGCTTGGAGCATTTTTACAAGCAGTCCGACTGAAGGTTTGAGTAACTGGACAAGTGCCAAGTTTCACAATAGCTCCGACTCCTCTTCAGCGGTATTAATGTCACGGTGAAGGATTGCTGACCTTTAGCATTCAATAGAGTGAAGCACAAATCAGTTTGCAAAGTATACCCGATTTTCACTTGTGTTCAGTAGAGCAGTTTTATATCAGGCGGAGGCACTGGCAAGAACTGCCTTCTCACTGGTTCTGATTTTGTTTTGCTGATGAGCCTCAGCATGTTCCCATTCTCACTTCTCTAGTTCAGTGGCTCTGTATGGTGTGCCTCCAAGTCACAACTGTGTCATCATCTTTGGCACACGAGGTGTAGCTCATACCTGGTAACTAAGTTGCCCTTTTTGTCTATCAGTCAACTCTACTGTACAAGAAGAAATAGTGTGCCAGCCTTTAATAAATGGAGTTAGTGAAATGGGAGATAATATCCCCATCAAACAATAAAGGTCAAGACTTGAGGTCAACATGGTATTGTTTAGGCTTGTAAACTCCTGCATTCCTCTAAGTCAAGGATTCCCTACCTTTTTTATGCCATGGACCCCTACCATCAACCAGGGGGCCATCGATCTCAGGATGGGAATCCCTGCTCTCAGCCATGTTGCATTAGTAGCAGTGACTCATATATTGTGTTCCAAAAGTAAAATTGTAAGAGTTGAAATGCCAAATAATAGATTTCTACAGATTACACACCAAACTGAGACGCAGTTGACATCATGTGAACATTTAATAATTTATACACAACCTTTGGTAATTTTCTGATGCCATTAAATCGATGCAAAGTAAACCATGGTTTTTAAAATATAAGACACACTGTAAATGATATGCTCTGCATTTGTTCTTGTGGTGTATTTATTCTCAATTCTTTTGATCCTTGCAAAGATGATAGTTTGGGAAGATATTCCTGGCTTGGTATGCTGAACATGTTAAATAAAAAAACATGCCTTAGATTCTGCCTCTGCAGTCAATTCCACTGACTTCAGTCGAATGAGCTTTGGAGATCAAGTAGCAGCACATTTACCATTCCTCACCAGCAGCAAGTTCCTGAACATGTGGGTTTAAGTGTTAATGCATGGCGTTGATCGGGATAACATATAGCCTAGATTCAATTACATAGATATCAATCAATTATGTTTTAAGGAATTTGGAACCAAGGGAGGTTAATGGACTCAAATTGCAGGGGGAAAGTGTCATGTTGGTACAAGCTCCAGGACCTGTTCCTTTTTACACATTTAGGGTTATACAGCAGCCAATCCTGCAGCTTCTAATCGAATTCAGTTTCACCAAATGATTTAATAGAATTTTAATTCATGGCTTCGGGATTGCAAATTTACCATCCTTTTGTACCGTTCCAACGTAAATTAATTGATATCCTTTCTAACTTTGGCTTGACTGGAGGGAATGATTCTGGTGTACACTCTGGACAGGGTGTTGTGTGGAAGTACTGTCATACCACACTATTGTAGAACCAGTAAACTGCTATTCCCTTACACATGTCACAGTAGTCCTCAGTACATAATATACATAGATATTTACAGTACTATGCACATGTATATAGTTAAGGTGCCTAATACCTTTGAACAGTATTCGGTACAAATACCAATATTTTGACAGAAACTACCAAAACAAGGCCAATATCAGAGCTTCATTAATGTGGTCACAGCCCAGAATCGTATATGAGGGATGATTTTTGAATGAGATATTAAACTGAGGGAACAAAAAGCAAAAAACAATATAGAATTGCAGATATTGAACATGTGAAAGTAGAAAAGGTTTTGACTCTAAATTTTAGAGAGGGATGGGCCAAACATGGCAAATGGGATTAACTTAGATGGGGCTCTTGATCAGTGGACCAGTTGGCCGCTGTATGATTCTATGAATCTATTAAATCAGAAAATGCTGGAAACACTCAGCAGGTCGGGCAGCATCTGTGGAGAAGAAATTAGTTATCCCGTTGACAATTCTTTTTTGGTGGTGGACTTTCATCGGTTGTGTTCCTGTCTCCACAGAAAGACTGTTTTGCATTTGTCCCATCAAATGGGAGTAAAAGAATTTTCAATACAACACCAAGAAACCTGCCTGCTTTCCTAGCCAATATATAGCATCTGAATGATATCTCAAATTGTGCGGGCATCTGCCTCAATAGTGCTTGCGTTGTCAACTTATGGGCAAACTGTAATTCCCTACATTACTCCAGTGACCACATTGAGGGACCTCATTGGCTTTGAAGTGTTTGGGGACCTGTATTTATACAGCAAAAGCACTGGATAAGTTCAGCCTCTATTTTCTGTTTGAGACCTGTGTTTACAAGGAAGAGGACCTGGTAGTTGTGCTGAGGTCTTGAGGATTCTGCACCATGCCCACGTAACAGATTACTTTGTGTAGTGCTAACTATGTGCAGTGATTCTATGCAAATTTTACTGTTGTTTATATTCCTGGCCGTAGAATAACACAATAAAAAAAATACTTGTTGTGGAATCTGTTTCACTGTCTTCAATGTTCAAAGCAAGCATTTTAGTTTAAAAATGCATTTCATTAAAAGTCTGTTCTGATTCCCATAATAAAAGATACATGATACTTTCATCACCTGTGAGGGTACAAGTGTGTTGTCAGATATACAAATAGGTCACTCTTTTTCCATTAACAAACAAAAGAAGCCCAGAACACTGGAAACACTCAATGGGTCAAGCAGCACCTGTGTTGGCAAAAGATCAAAAACTTTTATGGGGACTGAGAGGGAAGAGGACAATGAATTCCACAGATTCATCACCCTCTGGCTGAAGTCCCTCTGTTTGAAAGAGACTTCCATTTTTTCTCAGGCTGTGCCCTCTGCTCCTAGATTCCTCCACAAATGGAAACATCTTCTGTACATGCATTCTATCTAAGCCTTTCAATATTCAACAGGTTTCAATGAGATACCCCCTTCATTCCTCTGAATTTCAGGGAGTACAGGCACACAGCCATCAAAAACACCACACACATGTTAATCCGGCAAACACAAGGAAATCTGCAGATGCTGGAAATTCAAGCAACACACATCAAAGTTGCTGGTGAACGCAGCAGGCCAGGCAGCATCTCTAGGAAGAGGTACAGTCGAAGTTTCAGGCCGAGACCCTTTGTCAGGACCAACTGAAAGAAGAGCTAGTAAGAGATTTGAAAGGGGGAGGGGAAGAGGGAGATCCAAAATGATAGGAGAAGACAGGAGGGGGAGGGATGGAGCCAAGAGCTGGACAGGTGATTGGCAAAAGGGATATGAGAGGATCATGGGACGGGAGGCCTAGGGAGAAAGAAAGAGGGGAGGGGGGAAAAACCCAGAGGATGGGCAAGGAGTATAGTGAGGGGGACAGAGGGAGAAAAAGGAGAGAGAGAAAAAGAAAAAGAATGTGTGTATATGAATAAATAACAGATGGGGTACAAGGGGGAGGTGGGGCATTAGTGGAAGTTGGAGAAGTCGATGTTCATGCCATCAGGTTGGAGGCTACCCAGACGGAATATAAGGTGGTGTTCCTCCAACCTGAGTGTGGCTTCATCTTTACAGTAGAGGAGGCCGTGGATAGACATATCAGAATGGGAATGGGACGTGGAATTAAAATATGTGGCCACTGGGAGATCCTGCTTTCTCTAGCGGACAGAGCGTAGATGTTCAGCGAAACAATCTCCCGGTCTGCATCGGGTCTCACCAATATATAGAAGGCCACATCGGGAGCACTGGACGCAGTATATCACCCCAGCCGACTCAAAGGTGAAGTGTTGCCTCACCTGGAAGGACTGTCTGGGGCCCTGAATGGTGGTAAGGGAGGAAGTGTAAGGGCATGTGTAGCACTTGTTCCACTTACAAGGATAAGTGCCAGGAGGGAGATCGGTAGGGAGGGATGGGGGGGACGAATGGACAAGGGAGTCGCGTAGGGAGCGATCCCAGCGGAAAGCAGGGGGGGGGAGGGAAAGAGGCTTAGTGGTGGGATCCCGTTGGAGGTGGCGGAAGTTACGGAGAATAATATTTTGGACCCGGAGGCTGGTGGGGTGGTAGGTGAGGACAAGCAAGGATAACCCTATTCCTAGTGGGGTAGTGGGAGGATGAAGTGAGAGCAGATGTGCCTGAAATGGGGGCGATGTGTTTGTCCCTCTGTCCCTCTCACTATACCCCTTGCCCATCCTCTGGGTTTTCCCCCCCCTTCCCCCTTTCTTTCTCCCTAGGCCTCCTGTCCCATGATCCTCTCATATCCCTTTTGCCAATCAACTGTCCATCTTGGCTCCATCCCTCCCCCTCCTGTCTTCTCCTATCATTTCGGATCTCCCTCTTCCCCTCCCACTTTCAAATCTCTTACCAGTTCTTCTTTCAGTTAGTCCTGATGAAGGGTCTTGGCCCGAAACGTCAACTGTACCTCTTCCTAGAGATGTTGCCTGGCCTGCTGCGTTCACCAGCAACTTTTATGTGTGACACATGTTAATCCACTCATCCTCATGAACCTGCTCTGGACCCTCGCTTAACATCCTTTCTTAACTACAGGGCCCAAAACTGCTCACAGTACTCCAAGTGCAGCTTGACCAATGCCTTAAAAAGGCTCAGCATTGCACCCTTGCCTTGACACCCTGACTAATCAGAACCTATCAACTTCTGCTTGGCCTCCACATTCATCTGTGGCAATGAATTCCACAGATTCACCACCCTCTAGCTAAATACTCTTAATATCTATTCTAAAGGATATCCTTCTATTCTGAAACTGTATCCCAGTTCTAGATCCCACACGACTGGAAGTATCTTTTCCACACCCACTGTTTACAGACCTTCCAATATTTAATTAATGGGTGACAGATGACACATATTGTTCATAATAGAAACAGTTCTACATAATTCATGAATACCATCATTGAGTTGTATTCACTTTAAGAACTGGTGTCAGATGTAATGACATCAGTGGAAGGCAACTGCTTTTGGTTTTGTTTGTGATGGAAGTAAAGCATATAAAACGACTCTCGCACGTTATATTCACAAAATCCCACATTGGAAACCCAGACACTCTTGGATGATTCTAGAGTCACTTCATGACAGTGGCTTTGAAACTGCCGGAGTTTTGGGAGCATAATGCTACTGTGTGATTTGCACAGGCGGAAGCCCAGTTTACGCTGGGAGAAATCTCTGCAGACAATACCAAATTTTACTATGTCCACTTCAGCCAGAGTGTGAGTCAACTGGAAGATCTGCCTGCACATGATAAATATGTCACTGAAAACTCACCTATTTCAAACTTTTGGAATGTCTGAGTCCGAGCATGCCCAACAGCTGCTCTCCAGGCCGGGCCTGGGTTAGAACTAATGGCCTGCATGCTACCTCTCCTGGGCAATCACCACCTTTGTTTTAATTTTAAAGAAATCTTTATGCAACAGATACCTGATCGAGTTCAGACAGCCCTTGCTAATACACCTGTGAAGGACAATAGGGAGCTTGCTAAAATGGCTGATGGTCTACACTCAGCCAGGCAGAGGTGTATCATTCATCCTCCTTTCCCTTTCTCAATAAGCCCTGTCAGCAAGCTCCGAATCAGACCATGGTGGGTCTATGTTTTTTCCACACACTGTTCGGTAAGAACATCAAAGTGTGCTGACTGCCATGCAGGTTTGACAGTGCCAGCACATCAGCACATTAGAGGTCTGTGAACATAGTGGGTTCCAGCTGCCAGAGTCATCTATTGTTCATTATGGCGATGGCTCCTGTGTGGCAGTGTGCTACCAGCATTGCCCGTTGATTATAAGGCAGGGAGCGATGGACCCTTGCTGGTGGCTGCCAACGGCAGCAGGGTCCAGACTTATGGGTCTAGTCCAGTGACTCTCTGCTTCAGTGGATGACGCTACATGTGGGGCTTTGTCATGGCTAAAATTGCTAGACCAACGGTCAGCGCAGATTTCCTGTATGCCAAAGGACTATTAGTAGATCTTAAGAACTGCAGGCTTGTGGGCACAAAGGACTTTGGGTCATTACACTGTACCCCCCACCCCCAGAAAGTTTCCCACGACGACTCTGCACCACCACATTCAATTCACTTGCACCACATTTCTGCAAATGTCTCACCGGTCCTCACCGGTCCGCTTCAACAGGACTCCGAAAAGCTGGCCAGCACAAAGGCTGAGTTTGCTAATGTGGAAATGCTTGGTATTGTATGCAGGTCAAATAGCCTTTGGGCTTCACCCCTCCACATGGTCTCTAAACCCCATGGCAGTTGCCAGCCATACGGTGATTACCGCTGGCGTAACAAGAACAATTTCCCAATTGTTATGTGGTCTGGCATATTTAAGAGTTTACATCACACTTGGCAGCAAAGGTAATCTTTTTTAAAGTTAGGGGCTCCCATCAGATTCCTGTGAACACTGAGGACATTCCCAAAATTCTGCTATAACCCCATTTGGCCCATTTGAGTTTCTGTGCACGCCATTTGGGCTGAAAAATGCAGCAAAGACTTTTAAATGACTAATGGACTCTGTGTTAAAAGACTTAGATTTTCTTTTTGGTTTTTTTTGTAATTTATTTTTTTTATTGAATTTCATCATCAAACAAGCATTTCCATAAGATGTATTTCAGATACTGTACATATATTTCATATAATCATATTTGTCACTAATCTCCACAAAATATTTATCAGAAGTATACTCTTATAGAAAGAAGAAGAAAGAAAGAACAATTGAAAGAAGAAAACTATGTACAGAGTAGGGAGTGATTTTTTTAAACAACATATTCATTGATTATGAGAATAAAATCAGACCTATAAGACGTTATGTAGTTAAAGCATTTTTTCCAGTATGAATAAAATTGTTCCAACTTATGATTAACAGATGTTATCTTCTCCATTTTGTAAATGTCCATTGTAATTTCCATCTATACATTTAAAGTTGGGCTCTCCTGAGATAACTATTTCCTGGTCAGGGTCTTTTTACCAGTCACCAGCAGTGCATTCATTAAATATTTATATTTATCTCTTTCCAACCATTCTTGAGGTATATACCCAAAATATATGGTCTTACTCTCTAAGTTAGTATATCATTGAAATTTGTAGAATACTGTATAACTTAATCGATCTACTCCCTGAACAAATAAGAACCAAAGAAAAGTGAATAATAAAAAGAAAGGTAAGGAAGGTGTGGTTCCAAGGCTGGGGTCTCTAGATGACCCTGGGTTGGGCTAGAAGAAAAGTCTAGCCGTGGGGTATAGCCCCTCCTACTTGTGAGTTGAGGGCCCCCGCTGCAGTACCTATAAAAGTAAGTAAAAAAAACTATGTCCATTACACAGAAATGATTTCCCTCTGTATTCCTCCCATGTATATATTCTCATTTAGGTGGGGAAAAAGGAATAAATAAATGAATTTTTTAAAAATTGAGTAATATAAAAACCACATTATAACACGTATTTCTCGAGATAGGTATATCACCGTCTATTTTTGCTTCCGTTTAGTTTATCAGCACTTTTAAAGTTAGCCAAACCTTATGGCTCTTCTGGAGGAGGTGAGGGTTGTCTTCGGAGAACTCACAGTCTCTTCCTAATATCCTTCTCTCGTCCTGTTCCCGTCCCCCGCTTTCTCGGTTCTCTACTTCCCAAGCAGTTCGGAACAACTGCTCAGCCAGACTTTCCCTTGGTTTGACCACGCTAATGGACAGACCCGGTTGTTCATGTCTGTAGTCGCCTCTTCCACTGTCTGGTACAGTCGTACCCCTTCTTGGTAAAATACCTTCCTTCAGTTAGTCCTACGAAGGGTCTCGGCCCGAAGCATCGACTGTACCTCTTCCTAAAGTTGCTGCCTGACCTGCTGTGTTCACCAGCAACTTTGATGTGTGTTGCTTGAATTTCCAGCATCTGCAGAATTCCTCGTGTTTATGTTGGTAAAATACCCTCAGTTTAGCAGGGTACGGGGTTTGAAATTTAATCTTTTCTTCCTTTAATATTCGTTTTGCTACGGAATATTCCTTCCATTTCTGTAGGACTGCCGGGGGGTAATCATGATCGAAGTATATTAACTTCTCGTTCCAAAAAACCCTCTTCTTACCCCAGGCCCTTCGTAGAATCTCTGCCTTGCTTTTAAATCGGAGAAATTTAAGTACAATGGATCACGGTTTACTTTGCCTGTCTCTAGCAGGCCACTGGGCGAGAGAACGATGTGCTCTTTCTATTTCCATCTCCATATTCGGGAGAATCTCCAGCGCTTCCCGCAGCAGCTTGTCTACACGGTCTATCATCGACAATCCCTCCGCTCCTTCAGGAACATTATAAATCCTGATATCTTTCCATTGTGATCTTCCCTCCTGGTCAAGCAATTTACTTTCCTGTTGATTTAATATTTTTATCTTCTTACTTAGTGTCTGTTCCATGTTTTGCACGCGGTCTTCCACCTTCTCAATTCGAGTCTCTGCCACCGCTATTTTCTGATTGACGTTGGCGAGCTCTGACTATATCATTGAGTTGCTGCTTTATATCTTTTTGGACTTCCCTTATCTCTTCCAGAATCTTCATCATATTTGCCGCTTCGCCTGTATGAGGCCCCGCGTCAGCCTCGCCGCCACGCGCAGGAGTAAGAGAGCCGCCTGCACGAGGCCCCACGTCAGCCACGCTGCCACGTGCACATGTAGGAGAGCCGCGCACTGCACCTCTCTCTTCCATAGGCTCCGCAGTGATGCTTTTTTTATCTCCATTCTTTCTCCCCATTCTTGCCCCCTTATCAATTCAGATATGTTCGAAAGGTCTTAGATTTGATGCCTTAGCGGGGCAAGATATCTGGAGGAGCTGTTGATTTAAGCTGCCATTCTGAACGATGACGTCACTGGAACCTACCTAGATTTTCTTTTTGTTTACCTGGACAACGTACTTGCCTCCAAAGCCGAGCACATATCACACCTCTGCATACTTTTCAAGTGCTTAAGGCAACTTGGGCTGATTATTAACCCCCCTAAATGTCAATTCAGATTGTCTACTATCGACTTTCTTTGCCACCACATCTCCGCAAGATGTGAGACAACCCCGTCAAAAGCTGCTGCAATTATGGACTTCCCATTGTCCTGCACTACCACAGCACTGCAAGAGTTCTTAAGCATGGTGAATTTCTATCACCATTTCACTCCACGAGCCGCTGAAATTATGTCTCCGTGTATAGTGCTCTTAAAGGCAGTGCCCTTAATCACATGCTTCAATGGTCAGTTGACATTAATAGAGCTTTTGATGACTCCAAATGAGTTCTTTCGAATGTGACCCGCTCCCGAATGCAGCTACAGCCATCACTACTGATGCCTCAAACTATGCTGTGGGTGCTGTGCACTAACAGTTGATTGGACACATGTGGTAGCCTTCGTCAGCCAGCAGTTCTGCCCCACTAGCAACCCCCAACATCCTCCCCCTGCCGCCTGAGAGGAAATAGAGTTTGGTCCCTATCTGACTGACCACCATTTTTGTTTCCTATTGGAGGACGGGTATTTCAGTGTATTCATTTACCAGAAACCCCTCGTGCAAGTGATGGCCAAAGCATCAGATCATGGATCTGTCTACACCAACTGGCCTACATTTTGTCATTCATGACTGACATATAGCACATCGAAGGGAAAAGTAATGCTGTGGCTGATTGCCTCTCACAACCGACCGTTTATGCTATGCAGGTCGCAGTTATCTATGCCAGGTTGGTAGCCGATCAAGCTACCAACCAGGAGGTCCAAGCACACAGGACAGCAGTCAGGGGCCTGTGGTAGGCTGACGTCGTCTGGGTGGGAGGGGCAGGAATTTTTCTCCTGTGCGATGTCTTAACTGGTCATCATCGCCCCACAGTGCCTGCAGACTGGTGGTGTAATGTTTTTAACTCAATTCATGGCCTCTCGTGTCTGGGTGGGAAGGCTTTACAGAAACTGGTTGCTTTAAAGTTTGTGTGGCATTGCCTTAGGAAGGACATGCAAGACTCGAGTGCAGCTTGTGCTGTGCTTCAGCAGGTGAAAATTAATCATCACGTTCAGGCACCATCAGCACCTTTTGAGGTCCCTGAGTGATGGTTTGACCACATCAATGTGAACCCAGTTGGTCCTCTGCCCCTCCCCCCGTCCCCTAGATAGCCCAGAACATCAGTGTTAAGTTGTATCACACCATGGCGTATCACCTGCCGTCCAATAGCAGGGACGAGCAGTTTCATTGTTCCTTAAAGGGTGCTCTGAGGGCCTCCCTGACTGACAAGTGTTGGCACAACCGTCTCCAGTGGGACCTGCTGGTGTTCAGAACAGTTCCAAAAGAGGACCTGGAACTGAATTAGTGTATGGGAAACCACCACGGGTGCTGGCTGATTTTATTCCTGATACCACAATCGTCTGGTCGGCGTCTCGGCAGCGTTCCGCCCTCTTGAGTAACTCAGTTCTTTTACACCTATTCCTGCGTCGCATCACAGCACTCGAGTTCCAGTTGACCTACTTCATTTATTTTAGTCCGCCAGGATGCACATCAACACCCCCTTACGATGCCTGTTCCACATTTTGGAATGGAATGAAAAGACTTTAATTGTAGACAGGAAGAGTAAGCCTAATATATTTCTGTAGGTCACTACTGATACCTGGATGGTTTCACTACCATACCCCCTGCATCACGACATGATGATGTGAATGTCAGCACACCCCTGGATGACCCAAAGGGATGTAACCAAGGCACGTAGGACCCAAGCCAGGGGGCTTCTATGAGTTCCAGACAGACTCACAATGCCAGTTTTAGTGAATTCCTTGGGGGGGTGGGTGGGTTGCTGTGTAGAGTAATATAATGGGTGACAGATGACAAATATTGTTCATAATAGAAACTGTTCTATATAGTTCACGAACACTGACGTGGAGTTGTGTTCACTTTAAGCGGTGGTGTCTGATGTAATAATGTTAGTGCAATGCGATCGTTTTTGGTTTGTTCGTAATGAAAGGGCTGCAGCTTTTGTTAAGCACATAAAATGACCCTCATATGTTTTATTTGCAAAATAGTAGAATATGAGGTAGGTTTCAATCAGATCCCATCGTCCATTAGTTCAGGCCCAGAGCCTCATATGTTAACCCTTTCAACCCCAGGATTATTCTATTCAACCAAAACTGCTCACAATCTTCCAAATGTGGTCTGACCAATGCCTTATAAAGCATTAGCATTACATCCTTGCTTTTATATTCTAGTCCTCTTGAAATTAATGGCAATATTGCATTTGCCTTTTTTTACTACTCTCTCTTTCTGAAAGTTAACCATTAGAGAATCCTGCATCAGGACTCTCAAGTGCCTTTGCATCTTCAAGTTCCGTGTTCTCCCTCCATTTAGATAATAGTCTACACCTTCATTCCTTCCACCTAAGTGCATGACCATACACTTCCCGACATGTATTCCATCTGCCACTTCTTTGCCCATTCCACTAATCTGTTTAAGATCTGCAGATCCATGCTTCCAAGCAAGGTAAGTGCTACCTGCTCATTTACCTTTCCTAGTATCATCTGCAGACTTGGCCACAAAGCCATCAATTCCGTCATTCAGATCACTAACATGTAAGTGAAAAGTAGAAGACCCATTACCAGCCCCTGGGAACACCATTAGTTACTGGCACCATTCCAGAAAAGGGCCCCTTTATTCCCACTCCTTGCTTTCAGCCGGGTCATCCAGTCTTCTATCTATGCTAGTATCTTTCCTACAACACATGGCTCCAATCTTGTGTAATGCCCTGATTCACATGGTTCATACTTTTTCTCTGTTATGCTTTTTGGTCCTCTGTGTAAGCTACGTGTTTGGTTACTGTTGAAGTTAAGAGATAGGAAGAAATGTATGCCATCCAATGGGGATGAACGGATTCAGGGGAGGATTTTCTGGTGATAGAAACTAAGGTTGGGCTTGGGGCTTTTGAGAGGGGAGAAAAGAGAAGACACCGTGGAAAAGAGGTCAGAGGAGTCGACCTGGAGTGAAGCCGGGATGCGATGAAACCCAGGGAGATCGAAGGAGGATAGGTGAAGGGGAAACCGTGAGCTCCAACTTGTGCACATTAGATAGTTTCATTAAAAATGGGCCCTTTTCTTTCTTTGCTTTTTCTTTACTAACCCTTTAGTCAAATTAAGAATTATAAAACTAAATAGACAATAGACAATAGACAATAGGTGCAGAAGTAGGCCATTCGGCCCTTCGAACCTGCACCGCCATTTTAAGATCATGGCTGATCATCTACTATCAATACCCGCTTCCTGCCTTGTCCCCATAACCCTTGTTTCCCCTATCCATAAGATACCTATCTAGCTCCTTCTTGAAAACATCCAGAGAATTGGCCTCCACTGCCTTCTGAGGCAGCGCATTCCACACCTCTACAACTCTCTGGGAGAAGAAGTTCCTCCTCAACTCTGTCCTAAATGACCTACCCCTTATTCTTAAACCATGCCTTCTGGTACTGGACTCTCCCAGCATCTGGAACACATTTCCTGCCTCTATCTTGTCCAATCCCTTAATAATCTTATATGTCTCAATCAGATCCCCCCTCAATCTCCTTAATGCCAGCGTGTACAAGCCCAGTCTCTCTAACCTCTCTGAGTAAGACAGTCCGGACATCCCAGGAATTAACCTAGTGAACCTACGCTGCACCTCCTCCACAGCCAGGATGTCCTTCCTTAACCCTGGAGACCAAAACTGCACACAATACTCCAGGTGTGGTCTCACCAGGGCCCTGTACAAATGCAAAAGGATTTCCTTGCTCTTGTACTCAATTCCCTTTGTAATAAAGGACAACATTCCATTTGCCTTCTTCACTGCCTGCTGCACTTGCTCATTCACCTTCAGAGACTGATGAACAAGTACTCCTAGATCTCTTTGTATTTCACCCTTACCTAACTTCACACTGTTCAGATAATAATCTGCCTTCCTGTTCTTGCTCCCAAGGTGAATAACCTCACACTTATTCACATTAAACGCTATCTGCCGTTTCTGCCCACTCACCTAGCCTATCCAAGTCACCTTGAATTCTCCTAACATCCTCATCACATGTCACACTGCCACCCAGCTTAGTACCATCAGCAAACTTGCTGATGTTATTCACAATGCCTTCCTCTAAATCATTGACGTAAATCGTAAACAGCTGTGGTCCCAATACCGAGCCCTGTGGCACCCCACTAGTCACCACCTGCCATTCCGAGAAACACCCATTCACTGCTACCCTTTGCTTTCTATCTGCCAACCAGTTTTCTATCCATGTCAATATCCTCCCCCCAATGCCATGAGCTCTGATTTTACCCACCAATCTCCTATGTTGTACCTTATCAAATGCCTTCTGAAAGTCAAGGTACACCACATCCACTGGATCTCCCACGTCTATCTTCCTGGTTACATCCTCGAAAAACTCCAATAGATTAGTCAAGCATGATTTGCCCTTGGTAAATCCATGCTGGCTCGGCCCAATCCTATCACTGCTATCAAGATATGCCGCTATTTCATCTTTAATAATAGACTCTAGCATCTTCCCCACTACTGATGTTAGGCTAACAGGGCGATAGTTCTCTGTTTTCTCCCTCCCTCCTTTCTTAAAAAGTGGGATAACATTAGCCATTCGCCAATCCTCAGGAACTATCCTGAATCTAAGGAACATTGGAAAATGATCACCAATGCATCTGCAATTTCCAGAGCCACCTCCTTTAGTACCCTAGGATGCAGACCATCTGGACCTGGGGATTTGTTAGCCTTCAGTCCCATCAGTCTACTCATCACTGTTTCCTTCTTAATGTCAATCTGTTTCAGTTCCTCTGTTACCCTATGTCCTTGGCCCATCCATACATCTGGGAGATTGCTTGTGTCTTCCCTAGTGAAGACAGATCCAAAGTACTTATTAAATTCGTCTGCCATTTCTCTGTTTCCCATAACAATTTCTCCCAATTCATTCTTCAAGGGCCCAACATTGTTCTTAACTATCTTCCTTCTCTTCACATACCTAAAAAAACTTTTGCTAGCCTCCTTTATATTCCTAGCTAGCTTGCGTTCATACCTCATTTTTTCTCCCCGCATTGCCTTTTTAGTTAAGTTCTGTTGCTCCTTAAAAATTTCCCAATCATCCGTCTTCCCACTCACCTTAGCTCTGTTATACTTCTTTTTTAATGCTATGCTATCTCTGACTTCCTTTGTCAACCACTGTGGCCACTTTCTCTCCTTTGAATCCTTCCTTCTCTGGGGGATGAACTGATTTTGCACCTTGTGCATTATTCCCAAGAATACCTGCCATTGCTGTTCCACTGCCTTTTCTGCTAGGATATCCGACCAGTCAACTTTGGCCAGCTCCTCCCTCATGGCTCCATAGTCTCCTTTGTTCAACTGCAATACTGACACTTCTGATCTGCCCTTATCCCTCTCAACTTGCAGATAAAAACTCATCATATTATGGTCACTACCTCCTAATGGCTCCTTTACTTCAAGATCACTTATCAAATCCTGTTCATTGCACAACACTAAATCCAGAATAGCCTTATCCCTGGTTGGCTCTCGTACAAGCTGCTCCAAAAATGCATCCCGTAGGCACTCTACAAACTCCCTATTCTGGGGTCCAGTACCAACCTGATTTTCCCAGTTCACCTGCATGTTGAAATCCCCCATAACTACTGCAACATTTCCTTTGCCACATGCCATTGTTAACTCCCTATTCAACTTGCACCCAATATCCATGCTACCGTCTGGGGGCCTGTAGATAACACCTATTAGGGTCTTTTTGCCCTTACTGTTCCTCAGTTCTATCCACACTGACTCTACTTCTCCTGATTCTATGTTCCCCCCTTGCAAGGGACTGAATCTCATTCCTCACCAACAGGGCCACCCCACCCCCTCTGCCCACCTTTCTGTCCCTTGGATAGCATGTATACCCTTGTACATTCAATTCCCAGGTCTGATCCCCCTGCAGCCATGTCTCCGTTATCCCAACAACATCATAGTTACCCATTCGCACCTGAGCTTCAAGCTCATCCGCCTTATTTCTGACACTTCGTGCATTCAAATATAGAATTTTTAACCCACTTCTCCTCTCTCTGTTTAAATCGCTGCCTATTGTGCATAACCCAGCTCCCCGAACTCTCACCAGGCTATACGCCCCTTGAATTTTGTTGTTCTTCTTTAATTTACTTACTCTTTCTGCACGTTTAACTCCATGCTCCATCAGACCACCCCTCTGCACATGTATCCTCCTTATCACTCGTTTCTCTACTTCACACTTAATATTCCGGAACCGTGTAGTCCCCATCTGTCCTTTATACTTCATCTCACTATCCCCTCTCACATTCTGGATCCCTGCCCCCTGCAAATTTAGTTTAAACACCCCCAAGCAGCACTAGCAAACTTTCCTGCAAGAATGTTAGTACCCCTCCAGTTCAGGTGTAAACCGTCCCGTCGGAACAGATCCCACCTTCCCTGGAACAAAGCCCAATTATCTAAAAACCTGAAGCCCTCCCTCCTGCACCATCCTCTCAGCCACGTATAATCCTGTATAATCCTTCTGTTCCTCGCCTCACTCGCACGTGGCACAGGTAGCAATCCTGAGATTGTTACCCTGGAGGTTCTGCCCTTCAGCTTCGCATCTAACTCCCTGAACTCACTACACAGGACCCCCTCACTCTTCCTACCCACGTCGTTGGTCCCTACATGGACCACAACCTCTGGATTCTTGCCCCCCCCCCCAAGAATAACTTGCACCCGATCTGAGATGTCCCGGACCCCGGCACTAGGGAGGCAACATACCATCCGAGATTCCTGATCTCCCCCACAAAATCTCCTATCTGCTCCCCTGACTATAGAATCCCCCATCACTACCGCTGTCCTCTCTTCCCTCCTCCCCTTCTGAGTCGAGGATCCAACCTCAGTGCCAGAGACAGAACCACTGCAACTTGGTCATCCTCCCAACAGTATCCAAAATGGTATACTTATTGTTGTTGGGAATGGCCACAGGGGTGCTCTGCTCTCTCTGCCTGCTCCCCCTCCATCTCCTGACAGTCACCCAGTTGCCTACCTCCTGTCTTTTTGGTGTGACTACCTCCCGATAACTCTTACCTATCTGTGTCTCTACCTCCCTAATGATCCGTAGTTCATCCAGCTCCAGCTCCAATTCCCTAACTCACTCTGATAGGAGCTGCTGCTGGATGCACCTTCTGCAGGTGTGATCATCAGGGATAACTGCGTTGACCCTGACCTCCCACATACTGCATACGGAGCACACCACTGCTCTAACTATCTCCCCCATTATCTGATCCCAGATTAATCAGAATAAATGAAAAAGTACCTACCGACCTTACCTTTTTTCCTCAGCAAGCACGTACTCAGGCTCACTGATTACCTCTCACAGAAGACCCCCTTACGCCGAAGCCCACTGAGCCAAAGCCCAGCACTCTGTTCCCGCGCACTCCGCTGCCCACACCTGAAAGTGGACCTCTTTTTAAACTCCGCGGTTGCCGCTGACATCACCCGCGCCTGCGCAGTTTTACCTTCCTCCTCAGGTAATGCCTAGGTAGTCCCGATCTTCCTCGGCCTACCTACAGCGGCTGATCCTCCGATCCTCCGATCTCCAGTCGTCCGTCGACCTCGAGCACTCCTTGCTCCCGCACCAACGCTGAATTTCGAATTGTATGTGGTGTGCTGTCTGTTATTTTGTGGTACTGACTTGTAACAGGGTAACGAATCATGCAGCATCCACACAAACAGGTGGATTTGGTGGGCTTGCACTTCAATTTCCCACATTTGATGGGGCCGAAGGTTGTCTTCCCGAGACCTACGCAGGCGACGGAACCAGCGTGTTTCACTTGTTTACCCACCTTGTGTGTGTCACCTTTCAAAAGTCATCTGAAAATCCAAGTAAATAATAGTGGCACCATGATAATGTAGTGGTTAGCGCAACGCTATTACAGCTCAGGGTGTTGTAGTTCAGAATTCAATTCCAATGTCCTCTGTAAGAAAGTTTGTACATTCTTTCTGTGTGCACATGAGTTTCCTTTGGGTGCTCTGGTTCCCATGGTCCAGAGATGTACTGGTTAATAGGTTAATTGGTCATTGTAAATTGTCCTGTGTTCAACATTCCCTCTAATTATTTTTACAGCTCTGCAGACCATCCATTACTCTGGCAAGAAATTTTTACATGGCCTGTAAACTGCCTGGCAACTTAAATTCTTTTATTGTAATATGCATGCTATGAATGGGGCTGGCGTTAAGTGGGCTGGCGGTTTATGAGCTAATTGAGTTACTGACTTCCATTCTGTGTTTATTGTTACAATTTGTAACTTGAAACACAGACGATACAGATATGTTGAAGCTCTAAAATGTCTCAAAGTAAAGGTTGTGGTACATTTATTATTTAGAAATTTATGCATGATATTCATTAACATAATTAATTACAGGGCTTTTAACAATTCTTTTAACATAGATTTGAAAACTATATTAACATTATATAAAAGAAAATTCCAGCTGCGTGGTCACAAAGGCTATAGGCATGGGAACATTTCAGTAACTGTGCGGTTGCTCACCTGCACAGCTCAGAGGGAAGAGTGCCTATGATTAGGCTAGGGTTAAATTCTGAGGGTTGCTGGTTGGGGCGGGATGTATTAGTGGGCTAGAAGGGCCTGGGCCAAGCTGTATCTTTGAATAACTAAAAATAAAAAATATCTACTGACTTTCCTTTGTTTATCCTGGCTGTTACTTCCTAAAGAATTCCTACAGATTTCTCAGTTAAGATCTGCCTATCAAGAAACCTTGCTGACTTCAGCCTATTTTACCATGTGCCTCCAAATACCTTGAAACATCATCCTTAATAATAGTCTCTAGAAACTTACCAAACATTGAAGTCATACTAACCAGTCTAAAGTTACCTGTCTTTTGGCTTCCTTTGTAAAGAGTTGAGTGATATTTGCAATTCTTGACTTTTGGAACCATTTTGGAATTCTAGTGATTCTTGAAATACCTCTTTCAAGAATCTCCATAATTTGTTGAGCTGCTTGTTTCAAAACCATGGTGCTTAGTCATTCCAATCCAGGTGACTTATCCACCTTCAGACCTTTCACCCATTATATTACCCTACATAGTCATCCCCCCACCCCAAATAATTCACCAAAACCGGCGTTCTGAGTCTGTCTGGAACTCATATGAGCCACCTGACTCGGGTCCTATGTGCCTTGGTTAGATCCCTTTGGCTTATCCAGGGGTGTGCTGACACGCACATCGTCATGTCGTGATGCAGGGGCTATGGTAGTGGAACCATCCAGGTGTCAGTAGTGATCTACAGAAATACATTAGGCTTGCCATTCCTGTCTACAATCAAAGTCTTTTCATTCCATTCCAAAATGTGGAATGGGTCATCGTAAGGGGGTGTTACTGTGCACCATGGCGGACAAAAATGAATGTGGTAGGTCAACTGAAACTCAAGTGCTGTGCTGCGACGTGGGAATAGGTGTAAAAGAATTCAGTTTACTGAAGAGAGTGGTACGCTGCCCAGACGCCGACCAGACGATTGTAGCATCAGGGATAAGATTACCTGGCAACCGTGGTGGTTGCCCATACATAAATTCAGCTGTGAAGGACTGCAGGTTCTCTTTTGCAGCTGTTCTGAGCACTGGAGATGATTATGCCAACGCTTGTCCATCAGGGAGGCCCTCAGAGCAACCTTTAAGGAACAATGAAACAGCACGCCCCTGCAGTCGCTTTGAAGGAATTTCTTTACTCAGAGGGTGGAATTAATTGCCGCAGAGAGCTGTGGAGGTCATTGAGTATATTTAAAACAGAGCTTGACAGGGTGTCAAAAGTTACTGTGAGAAGGCAGGAGAATGTGGTTGAGAGGGATAATATTTCAGCCATGATGGAATGGCAGAGCATCTTGATGGGCCATATGGGCTAATTCTGCTCCTTTATCTTATGGACTTGTAGACCTTGACATGCAACCTTAAAATGGCTAAAGAAATTCCCTCTCATCTCTGTTTGAAATGGTCATCCATCTATTCTGAAGCTGAGCTCTCTGGTCCTAGACTCACACACTACAGGAAACATCCTCTCCACATCCACCCTGTCTAGACCTTTCAATATCAAATGGTTTTAATGAGATTCCCCCCTCATTCTTCTAAGCTCCAGTGAGTACTGGCCTAAAGCCATCAAACGTTCCTTATACAACAACCCTTTCATTCCAAAAATCATTCTCGTGATTCTCCTCTGGATGCTCTCCAATGCCAACACATCTTTTCTTAGATAAGGGGCCCAAAGCTGCTCACAATCCTCCAAGTGCGGTCTGACCACTGCCTTTTAAAGTTTCAGCATAACTTGTAGTGTTCTTGAAATTAATGCTAATATTGCATTTGTCTTCCTTCCAACTGACCTAACCTGCAAATTAACCTTTAGGGAATCCTGCATGAGGACCCCCAAATCTCTTTACAATTCTGATTTTTGTATTTTCTCTCTATTTAGAAAATAGTCCATAACTTTATTCCTTCAATAAAAGTGTATGACCCATTCATATCACTAGACTATATTCCGTCTTTTGCTTCACTCTCCATTTTCCCAATCTGTCCAAGTCCTTCTGCAGACTCCCTGCTTCCCCAACACTATCTGGCTCTCCACCTATCTTCGTATCACCTGCACACTTGGCCACAAAGCCATCAGTTCCATCTAAGACTGCCCCTGCAGAACAACTCTAGTCGCTGGCAGCCAATGAGAATAAGCCCCCTTTATCCCGACTCTTTGTCTCCTGCCAATCAGCCAGTCTTCTGTTCATGCTAACACGAGGAAACCTGCAGATGCTGGAATTTCAACCAACACACATAAAAGTTGCTGATGAATGCAGCAGGCCAGGCAGCATCTCTAGGAAGAGGTACAGTCGACGTTACCTCTTCCTAGAGATGCTGCCTGGCCTGCTGCGTTCACCAGCAACTTTTATGTGTGTTGCTTCTGTTCATGCTGGTATCTTCCCTGTAATACCATGGTCTCTTATCTTGTTAAGCAGCCTCATGTGCAGCACATTATTAAAGCCTGTCTGAAAATGGAAGTAAGCAGCTTTCACCGATTCTCCTTTGTCTCTCCTGCCTGTTATTTCCTCAAAGAGTTCTAACAGATTTGTCAGGCAAGGTTTCCCCTTAAGAAAACCGTGCTGAATTTGGCCTACTTCATCATGTGCCTCCAAGTACTACAAAACCTCATCCTTAATAATGGACTTCAACATCTACCCAACCACTAACGTCGGGCTATCTAGCCTAAAATTTCCCTTCTTAAAGAGTGGAGTGAGAGTTGCAATTTTCCACTCTTCTGGAAACATTCCAGAATCTAGTGATTCTTGAAAGTTTACTACTAGTGCCTCAACAATCTCTTCAGCTATCTCCTTTAGATCCCTGGAGTGTAGGCCATCTGATCCAGGTGACTTGTGTATCTCTGCAATTCCCTTTCAACTTCCCAACCACCTTCTCCTTAGTGCTAGCAACAACGCTCATTCCTGCCCTCTGACACTCTTGAATTTCTAGCATACTCTGGTGCCTATACAGTGAAGACTGACACAAAAGACTTATTAAGTTCATCCGCCATTTCCTTGTCCCTCATTACTACCTCTCCAGCGTCATTTTCCAGTGGTCTGATATCCACTCTCACCTCTCTTTTACACTGTATATGTCTGAAAAAAGCATCTGGTATCCTCTTTGATACTTTTGGCTAGCTTACCTTTGTATTCTACCTTTTCTCCCCGTATGTTTTTTTTTGGTTTCCTGTTGGCATTTAAAAGCTTTGCAATCCTCTACCTTCCCGTTATTTTTTGCTATATTACATGCCCTATCTTTTGCTTTTCTGCTGTCTTTGACTTCCCTTGTCAGTCATAGTTGCCTCATTCTCTCTTTAGAATACTTCATCTTTGTGATGCATCTATCCTGTATCTTCTAAATTGCTCCCAGAAACTCCAGCCATTGCTGTTTTGTCACCAACTCTGCGAGTGCCCCCTTCCAATCAACTTTGGCCAGCTCCTCTCTCAAGCCACTGCAATTCCCTTTACTCAACTGTAATACTGATACATCTGACTTTATATTCTCCCTCTCAAACTGAAGGGTGAAATCTATATTATGATCACTGCCTCCCAAGGGTTTCTTTACCTTCGCTCCCTAATCAAATTTGCTTCATTACACAACACCCAATCCATAATTGCTTTTTTCCTGGTGGGCTCAACCACAAGCTGCTCTGAAGATCAATCTTGTTGGCATTCTACAAATTCCCTCTGTTGTGATCCAGCACCAACCTTGATTTTCCCAATCTACCTGCATATTGACATCTCTCATGACTACCCTAGCCCTTTGCAAATTTGACGCAAAAATATATAGAAACTAATCTCAAGCCAATCTGTAGATTCTGGAAATCCAGAGTAACATATATGTAGGGCCTTCAGTAATACTAGACAGACTGTTAACTGTTCATCGCTTATTATCAAAATGGCTTCTCTGAGGTGTTACATTAAAATGGCTTCTCGTACTGTTAACTGCTGAGCAAGGGGTTTTCTGTAACAGCAATGTTTGGGTTATACAATGTGATAATGGAAACTGTGTTCGTTTGTTAGCCAATGGAAGTCATGTTCTGTTATCTTGTATATGTGTGTTGAGTTGAGGAGCGTGGGCTTTTTCTGGAGGCAAGCAGACAGGATGGACATGTGAGGAACGGACAGCACTTCCATGGCGATGGATACCGGACCTCAGGGGTTCGGAGGGCGGCTGGAGTTTCGGAAGGACGTTGTGGATGGAATCGGAGGCGTGAGCTCCGATGTATTAAAATATTATGTCCACAAGACTGATAAGTTACCTATGTGGCGCCTTTTCTTTTAGTTGTTGCTACTAACCCATCACCAAAATTTGCTATAAAGTATAATTCTTTACTCTCACTTTGTATATTGTTTCATATTTGTGTCGTGGCTGATCATTGGGTGACTCACACCTTATCCGCACCAAAGCATTTGCACTGTTTGGCAGGGTCGACGGCTATTCACCCTAGGCAACGGGAGTCAGTGGGGCAAAGGCCGTTACAAATACAAAGTGCTGAAGGAGCTCAGCCAGTCAGGCAGCATCTATAGAGAGTCTTTCATCAGGACTCAGCCCGAACGTTGTCTGTGTATTCCTTTCCATAGATGCTACCTGACCTGCTGCGCTCCCCCAGCATTTTGTATGTGAAATAAATCACAAGGTATTAAAGTTGTTATCTTTATTTGGAGTGCATAATTACTTCATTCCCTGGGATTTATTTGAACCATCCTCTCTCACCCTCCGCACACATAGCTGGGCTTTTCACACAAATAGCCAATGCTCCTTCGAAGCTGCTTCTTTGTGTCTCAGCTGAACAAGACACTGATGAGATGATTGTCTTCCCACACAAAGACTCCCACGCACAAGTGTCCTCTTTGCATATCTTTTCTTTAGAATTGCTTTCCACGTTTGCTGTCTTTTCGAAACAAGTGTCAGAAGGCATCCCAGGCATGATTATCCTTTCTTGAGGCATTGATTGCAGTCTATTTGTTTTTACCTTCCCTTTCGCTGATCCTTGCACAGGCACGTTATGTGAATCAAACAAAAAAATGGAAGCTAATCTTCACCAAGACAGGAGTAAATCCACTAGTTATTGTCAATTGATTTCAACAGAATGAATTTGATTTTTTTCACAGAATCTTTTACATCCATTTGATTTAGCCTCAGTTTATTGCCTCTTAATGTACAATGCCACCTCTAACTATCAGTTCCCCTTCAATGTTGCGCTGGAGTGCCTACGTGGATTATGTGCTGGAATCTCTGGAGCAGCACTTGAACCTTCAACCTTATAACATTGAGCAAGAATGCAGGCCTTGAATTATAGCTATCACCTACTATTAACACAGTGAACAGAAAGTTAAAGAACAGGAGAGCTTAATGAAAGTTGTAACGATTCTTGCCCTGAGGCACTCTCGACAATTCTAAACCACATTGCCAATTGTTCACCAATTAAAATACAAACGAATGCAGAATCAGAATCAGGTTCAGTATCACTGTCTGGAAATGACAAGAAATATGACGTTTTGCAGCCGCAGCACAGTGTAAAGACAAAAAATTACTATAAATTACGAAGTAAATAAATAGTTCAAACAAATAAAGTAATAAGATAGTGTTTGTTCATGGGTTCACAGAACATTCAGAAGCCTGATGATAGAGAGGTATGGCTGTTTCTGATTGGTTGGGTGTGGGTCTTCAAGCTCCTGTATCTCTTCCCTGATGATAGGAATGATAAGAAGGCAAGTCCCTGTCACGGTCCGGTCTGTTGACTCCTCATTTCAATTAATTTCCTTTTCCCCGTGTTCCACTGGGCTCCTTGATTAGGGCACCTGATCCTCATTCGAACCGGCAGCATAAAACTCCGACCCACATCTACTCGCTGCTGGTTCATCACCGTAGCCAGTGCGGCTATGCTCGTCCTGCGGCAGCCGAGAACCATGGACTCTAAATTGCTTCAGTGCCTGTGGCTGCTTAGGGAATTCAGTCGTTTTCGTGTCCAGCTGAGTTGCCGGCCATTTTGCCACTACTCCGACTTAAGATGCGAACTCTGTTGTTTTCATGTTCGGCTGAGATCTGCTGGCCGATTGTCACCACTCCAAGCCACCAAGAATAAAGGACCATCTTCCGAGCCACCAGTAATAAGGGACCGTCTTCCAAGCCGCCTGGAATACTGTAAGGGACTGTCCTTCGAGCCGCCAAGAATAAGGGACCGTCTTCCAAGCCGCCTGGAATACTGTAAGGGACTGTCCTTCGAGCCGCCAAGAATAAGGGACCGTCTTCATGAGCTTCTCCGTGTCTAGGTACAAATGGACTGTCACTGTTTGGTTTCTGTCATCTTGTTTCCAGCTGAGTAGGTCCAGCCATTTGCCGCTACTCCGAGTTGGGAATTCTGTCTCTTCGTTTCCAGCTAAGTGATTGCCGGCTGTTTACCGCTTCATGAGCTACTCCGTGTCAAGATTCATATTGTCAGTTGTTAGTAGGTTTAGTCGTTTCATTCCCAGCTGAGTAGGTCCGGCCGTTTGCCACTACTCCGAGTTGGGAATTCTGTCTCTTCGTGTCTAGCTGAGGATTGCTGACTGTTTGTTGCTCCTCTGAGCCAAGATATAAATTGTCTGTCTTTGTTTGGTGTTGTCATCTCTGTGTTCCAATTCCAAGCTCCGTGTTCCAGTTCCAGGCTCCATGTTCCAGGTCCAGGCTCCAGGCTCCGATCCAAGTTCAGTCCAGTTCCAGGTTCTGAGTCCAAGTTCAGTCCAGTTCCAGGCTTCTAGTCCAAGTCAAGTCAAGTTCCAAGTCCAGGTCAACTTCTGAGGTCTAGGTCAAGTTCTGAGTCCAAGTCAAGTTCCAGGTCCAAGTCATGTCCAAATGCATCTCTGTGTCAAGTCTCTTTGCCTGTGTCCTGCACTTGGGTTCTCCTCAGTCGCTCCATGTAACAGTCCTGGATAACAATGATGGATTCTGCCTTCTTGAGGCACCATCTCTTTAAGATGTCCTTGAAGGATTGAAGGGTTGTGGTTATGATGAAGCTAGTTAAGTTGATAGTCCTCTTCAGCCTCTATCAATACTGTACATTGAAGTCTCCTTGCCAAGAAGTGATAGAATCAATCAGAATGCTCTCCAGACATGTAGATACCCACTATAGTCTTTGGTGACATATCAACTCTCCTCAAAATCTATAGTTGCTTCCATCTGCTGGGCCCAGGACAGATCCTTGGAGATGTTGAAATTCAAGCTGCTTGCCCTTTTCAACATTGATCCTGCAGTTGGAAATGGTGTGTGCTGTCCTGACTACTCTTTTCTGAAATCCACAATCAATTCCTTGATCTTGTTGGTATTGATTGCGAGGTTGCCAGATTCAAACACTGTTACTTTCTCCAAGCAGTAAGGCTGATCAGCACCTCCACCCACTAACCCACTGCTCCGCACCCCTAACCACCATTGCTTTATCATTTCCTGTCTGGCACCTTATGTGCAGACATTCCTGTCTCTATGTCCAGTCCCTTTATACTTCCATCCCCCATCAGGAAGGTCTCAAAGCTCTCCGCTTCTTTTTGGGTTCCAGACCTAATCAGTTCCCCTCTACCACCACTCTGCTCCGTCTAGTGGAGTTAGTCCTTACTCTTAATAATTTCTCCTTTGATGAACACTGACTTCTCTAACTTCCGCTAATGCCCCACCTCCCCCTCGTACCCCATCCGTTATTTATTTTTATACACACATTCTTTCTCTCACTCTCCTTTTCCTCCCTCTGTCCCTCTGACTATACCTCTTGCCCATCCTCTGGGTTCCCCCCCCCCCATGTCTTTCTCCCTGGGCCTCCTGTCCCATGATCCTCTCATATCCCCTTTGCCAATCACCTGTCCAGCTCTTGGCTCCATCCCTCCCCCTCCTGTCTTCTCCTATCATTTTGGATCTCCCCCTCCCCCTCCCACTTTCAAATCTCTTAAAAGCTCCTTCTTCAGTTTGTCCTGATGAAGGGTCTCAGGCCGAAACGTCGACTGTACCGCTTCCTAGAGATGCTGCCTGGCCTGCTGCGTTCACCAGCAACTTTGATGCGTGTTGCCTGTCTCTAGCGTCAGTTTATGGACGTACAATCAATCAATCAATCTATCTATTTATAGATATATATAAAAGCTATCTTATGTATTTATACAGGTAGTTTTTGTCCTCTAAATTTTTATTGTGATTTTTATCCTATTGTGTTTTTTTGTGCAGCATCGGATCCAGAATCATAATTATTTCATTCTCCTTTATACTTGTGCACTGGAAATTACATTAAACAATCTTGAATCTTGTTGCAACACCATTCAACCACCTGATCTGTCTCACTCTGATATGCCTCCTCATTGTCATCTCAGATTTTACCAACAACGGTGCTGTCATCTGCAAATTCATGAATGGCATTTGAGCTGTGTTTATCCACACAGTCATGAATGTGGAGAGAGAAGAGTATTGGGCTAAGCATGCATCCTTGAGGTTTACCTGTGCTGATAATCAGTGGGGATGAGACATTATTACTGATCCTCACTGACAGTGGTCTTATGACAAGAAAGTCAAGGTGTAGAAGCGTGTTGATTGGTTTTGAGAGGATGATGGTGTTGAACGCTGAGCTGTAATTGATAAATAGCAGCCTAACTTATATTTTGCTGTTGTCTAGCTGTTCCAGAGCAGAGTGGAGAGCCAGTGAGATTGCATCTGTTGTTGATCGGTCCTGGTGGTAGGCAAAATACAGCAGCAGGTCCCAGTCCTTGCTCAGGCAGGAGTTAATTCTAGACTCAACCAACATTTCAAAGCACTCCTTCACAGTAAATGTGAGCTCTACTAGATAACAGTCACTGAATCATCTCATCCTGCTCTTGTTGGGCACCGGTATGATTGAAGCATGTGGAATCCTCAAACTGCAGGAGTGAGAGATTGAAGATCTCCTTGAACACTCCAGCCAGTTGGTTGGCGCTGCTGTTCGCAACCCTGCCAGGTATGCTTTTGGTGACTGATACCTTCTGAATCAACGCCTGTCCCTGTTCAGAATCAGAATCCGAATCAGGTTTATTTTCACTGACATATGTCATGAAATTTGTTGTTCTGTGCAATAGAGTGTAATACAAAAAATTACAGTAAGTTAATTACTTTTTATTTGTTTTTTTAAATATATATCTTATTGTAAATTATAGTAATGGAGTAATCCTGCCGACTACACCATTACTATAAGTTACAATAAGATATATATTTAAAAAATAAATAAACAGTGCAAAAGAGAGAAAAAGTGAGGTAGTGTCCATGGCCCAATCAGAAATCTGATGTCAGAGGGGATGATTCTGTTTCTAAAACATTGAGTATGTGTTTTCAGGCTACTGTACCTCCTCCCTGATGGTAGCAATGAGAAGAGGGCATGTGGAAGCTGTGGAGGTCCTCAATGATGGATGCCACTTTTTTGAGGAGGAGGCAAGTGCCCACAATGGAGTTGGCTGAGTTCGTGATCCTCTGCAGCTTTTTCTGATCCTGTGCATTGATATCGCCTACCAGACAGTGATGGAATCAGTCAGAATGTGCTCTGTTGTACATCTGTAGAAATTTGATAGTTTCTTTGATGACATACCCTCTAACCTCCTCAAACCCCTAATGAAATATAGTTGCTGGCATGCTTTCTTTGTAATTACATCAATATGTTCCCAGGATAAGTCTTCAGAGATGTCGACACCCCAGAACTTGAAGGCACTCAGTCTTTCCACTGTTGACCTCTCTCCTGGGCTGTCCTTCCTGAAGTCCACAATCAGTTCCTTGGTCTTACTTATGTTGAATGCAAGGTTGTTTTTACGATACCATTCAACCAACTAATCTATCTCACTCGTGTATGGCATCCTCATCACCACATGAGATTTCTGCTGACGATAGTTCTGTTATCGGCGAATTTATGGATAGCATTTGCACTGTACCTAGCCATACAGTCAAGGGTGTATAGAGAATAGGGCAGCAGGCTAAGCATGCACCCATGGGTGGCACTGGTGTTGATTGTCAGTGAGGAGGAGTTGTAGTTTGCATGTAATTAGATTAGATTAGGTTAGATTAGATTATGAGGACACACAGTCCTCTTTTATTGTCATTTAGTAATGCGTGCATTAAGAAATGATACAATATTCCTCCGATGTGATATCACAGAAACACAGGACAGACCAAGAATGAAAAACTAACAAAAACCTCATAATTATAACATATAGTTACAACGGTGCAACAATACCATAACTTGATGAAGAACAGGCCATGAGCACAGTAAAACAGTTCAAAGTCTCTCGAAAGTCCCATCATCTCATGCAGACGGGAGAATGAAGAAAACCCTCCCTGCCATATCCGACCACAGTCCGACTCTGAGTCATCCGAAAACTTCGAGCTCTGATCAGCCCTCTGACACCGAGTACCGAGCACCATCTCTGCTGAATGCTTTGACCCCAGCAGGCAAAGCCGGGGATTTTGGGGCCTTCCCCTCTGGAGATTCTCGATCGCACAGTAGCAGCGACAGCGAACCGTGCATTTCAGAAATTTCTCCAGATGTTCCTCTGTGCTTCTCACATCTGTCTCCATCAAATCAGAATTGTCTACGGCATCCTACTTACAAATACGATATCATTTCACCGGAGAGCTGCGCGCGCTGCGTCATGCCGCCATCTTCTCCTCCTGCCTGAAGATTGGAAACCTTACAGAAATGCCAAAAAAAATTAGAATTTGAGGAAATTTGGTATGACACCATAGACTAGCAGATTTCTGCAGATGTACAATAGAGAGTATTCTAACTGGCTGTGTCACAAATTGGAATGGAGCATTCAATGCACAGCATCAAAAGAGCAGGCAGAGAATTATTGACTCAGCCAGCTCTATCACAGGCACAACCCTCCCCACCATCAAGGAAATCTTCAAACTGTGGTGACTCAAGAAGGTGCCTTAAAGACACTCAACATCTGGGATATGTCCTCTTCTCATTAATTACCATGAGAAAGGAGAAATAAGGGCCTGAAGACCACATTCAGCGTTTTCGGAAGAGCTTCTTCCCCTCCATCATCAGACTTCTGAACATTTCATGAGTCTATGAACATAATTTCATTATCTTTTGTTATAATTAATGAACTAATTTAAATTTTTGTTGCAACTTACAATGATTTTTTATGTACTTCACTAACTGCTGGTACAAAACAACAATTTTCTTGACATTGCCAATGGTAATAAAACTGATTCTGATGCCTTAATTAAAAACTTAAATTTTCTCCTGTATTTCTTTTCGGTACAATGAATGGAGGTTTAGAAGATCTGAATGACATAAATTTCTCTGAAACATCTCAAGTTTTTTCAAAAGTAGGGTGAAATGAGAAAGGTGATCTTACAGTCAGTACATGCAAACTTAGAATAACTTGATCTCTTCAATGAACAAGGTGGTCATGAAGTACATGACAATTCTTGACCAATGTTCTTAATGATGACCTTGGAACTGTGGGAACTTAATCCATAGGAGGATGCCATTTGGCCCACAGAGCTTGTGTTCTCTGGACATGTTCTTTGGTGGAATCTATCAATAATATCTAGATTTTCTCTCATTGTGCTTAAACATTCTCTCATTGAGTGCGTCTTCATGTAGGACATTCAAGCGTGAGTAGGAATAGGTCACTTAGACCCTCACACATGTCCCACTATTCAATATGAACATGGCTGATCCACCCTGGGCACTCTCTGCTCTTCTGTGCCAGATCCTCATTGCTGTTAATTTGCTGATTTTTTTCCAAAGAAAACAGTATCTGATTCCTCTTTAAATATCCACAATCGTCTACACAAACTGGCAGGGTAGAGTGCTCTAGAGAGTTACCACCTTTAGATTATGAGAACACAGTCCTCTTTTTATTGTCATTTAGAAATGCATACATGCATTAAGAAATGATACAATGTTCCTCCAGAGTGATATCACAGAAAAACAGGATAAATCAAAGACTAACACTGACAGAACCACATAATTATAACATATAGTAACAGCAGTGCAAAGCAATACCATAATTTGATGAAGAGCAGACCATGGGCACAGTAAATAAAGTCTCAAAAGTCCCCAAGTCGATCGACTCCCGAGTCCCCGATAGCAGGTGGCAAAAGGGAGAAACTCTCTACCATAAACCTCCAGGCACCGTCAACTTGCCGATGCCTTGGAAGCAGCCGACCACAGCTGACACTGAGTCCACCGTCAGAAAACCTCGAGCTTCCGACCAGCTTCTCTGATACAGTCTCCTGAGTGCCTTCGACCTCGCCCCGGCCGCTGAAACTCGCAAAGCCGAGGATTTTGGGGTCTACACAAGGAATTCTGCAGATGCTGGAAATTCAAGCAACACACATCAAAGTTACTGGTGAACGCAGCAGGCCAGGCAGCATCTCTAGGAAGAGGTACAGTCGATGTTTCGGGCCGAGACCCGAGATCCGGACGAAGGGTCTCGGCCCGAAACGTCGACTGTACCTCTTCCTAGAGATGCTGCCTGGCCTCCTGCGTTTACCAGCAACTTTGATTTCGGGGTCTTCTGCTCCAGAGATTCCGGTTACCACACAGTAGCAGCGGCAGCGAAGCAGGTATTTCAGAAGTTTTCCAGATGTTCCTCCGTGCTCTCATGTCTGTCTCCATCAAATCAGAATTGTGCACGGTCCCCTACTTGACAAATAACAGACATCACCACCGAAGTGGCCATGCGCGCTGCCATCGCGCCGCCATCTTCTCCTCCTCCTACGCAAAGTTTGGACACAGTCCAGTTTTAAATTTCAGAAGTGTGGCACAGTAGAGCAGCAAGTAGCATGACACTACTACAGCACCAGCACCTCAGCTTCAGTTGCACGGCTATCTGTAAGGAGTCTGTATGCTCTCCCCGTGATGCTCTGGATTTCCTCCAGATGCTCCTGCTTTCTCCTGCGTACAGGTCAGTAAATTAATTGCATGAGTGTAATTGAGTGGTATAGGCACACTATACTGAAAGAGTCTGTCGCCATGCTTTATCCTAATAGATAGACTAATAGACAAATAATAAATAAATACATTTTGGCCTTCTGATCTTGTGATCATATCCCCTTGTTCAAGATTCACCAACTAATGGAACCATTTCAACATCATCCCTGTCATTAACCCTCAGAGTCTTATATGTTTCAGTAGATTTCTCCTCATTCTTCTGAATTCCAAAGAGTAGGAGAGTTAATGTGATATTGCTGTGAATCTCATCAGCCGTTCCAGATGTTCAGCCTGAACACATGCGAGGTTGATGGATCGATAGTGAAATATTACTGACTGCTTTTCCAGACAGTCCACTCCAATCATCAGCCATAAGAAGCAAACTGGAAAAGGCAACAAAAATATAAAAAAAACACAAGCACCAGCAATCTGAAAAGCATAAATCACATCAGCAAGTCAGGCACCATCTAAAGGGTGAAACATCTTCCTCTGAGTCCTTCTGCCAGCCTTACCTCAACATTAAAATAAATTCATTATTGGCGGAGGAGAATCAAAAAACTGTAGATACTGCGAATCTGAAATAAAACCAGGAAATGCTACAAGGACTCGACGGGGCAGGCAGCATTTGCGGAGAGAAGGACAGTTAATGTTTAAGTTTGAGACCCTTTATCAGAATTGAGAAAAAGAAAAAAAGTAGCAGAAAAAATGAGAGTGATCAGAAGAAAGGGGTATCTCTGATGGGGTGAGATCACATGATTTCCAGTCAACATGGCACCAGGCTGCAACGTCTACTGATGCCATGGCTCTGCCTTAGTTGTTTATTAGCTCGTGGGAATGGTTTTGTCGACATTATGACATTATGGGAAGTCAGAGGACAGGTTCTGGTTTAGGGAAAGGTTGAAGGAGAGCTAAAGGTCGGGGGAGTTAATGAATTTGCAAGCCTGGCCGGGAAGCAGTGTTCAGAGTCTGGGTTGGAGTCTCTATGGGCCGAGCTCAGAGATCCTGGAGATTCGGTCAGCAGGCGCTGAAGGGACCAATAATCCCCAGGCCGAAGGTCCCAGATCTGTATGGATGAAAGGCATGATTCAGGTCAAAAGGGTTGTGGCCCAAATGGCATATCAATAATCGGCAAGTCCTAGGGGCAGTCCAGAGGGCAAAACCAAAGGTCAAAGTCCAACGCAGGAGCCTGAAGGTTGAAAATTGAAGACAACGAGCCTGAAGGTAGAGGAAGGAGCCATGAGGCTCAGTGACTGCCCCAGGTATGAGTCCGGAAATGTAGGCCTGAAGGTCTGGGCCCAAACAGAGATCAACGAAGTCCAGAGTTGGAGGCTTGATGTCTGAGTCTGAGAGTGCAGGTCCATGGAGTGGAGGCCTGGAGGCCGCCTGTCCAGGGTTGGAGGCCTGGCTGTGTATGTGAGAGGGTGGGAAAGGGGCTTGTTTTGCTGTTGCTTTCTTATTTCATTTGGTTGTTGCTGTTTTCGCTGGTTGTGTTGTTCAGCTGAATATTGTGGGTAAGTTATGTTGGCGCTGGAATATGTGGCGGGCTGCCCCCAGGACATCCTTGGGTGCGCTTGTTGTTAAAACAAATGACACATTTCACTGTATGTTTTGATATACATGTGATAAATAAATCTAAATCTAGCTCTAAATCTAAAATCTAGTTTGTTGTTGGGGATTTTCTTCTCTCTTTCCTGTGTTGTGGCATTCTCACAGGATCAGCCAGTCCTCTGTCACCTTCCCAATATTCACAGAGGGCTGGGAGACTGTACACAGAGCCTCCTCGGTTCCCACTCTTTCCTCCCATTTGGGTCAGGTATCTATTCTGGCTCAGATTTTATTGGCTGCTGCACAGAACTGACAGCATTTTCCAGCATCGTTCCCAGCAGGTTGCAAGACCCTTATGTCATAGTGGCAACCGTGCCAGCCATTCCTGGCTGTGTTTCACTCCTGAATGCCCTCCAGAGCTTAGTAATGGAGGTACAGAGGGATACAGCACAGAAGTATTTATGACTTTAATAAAGCGGAGATTTGGTAGAGGTGTGCAAAATTAAGAGGGGTATAGAGGGGGCAAATACAAGCAGGCTTTTTCCACTGAGGCTGGGTAAGACTGGAATTAGAAGTCATGGGTTAAGCGTGAAAGGTGAAATATTTAAGGAGAATCTAAGGGTGAATTTCTTCACTCAGAGGGTGCTGCAAGTGTAGAACAAACTGCCAACAAAGCGATGGATCTGGGTTCGATTGCAACATTTAAGAGAAGTTTGGAAAAGCATAAGGATAGGAGGATGACAGGGAGCTATGGTCCTGATGGGACTAGGCAGGAGAATAGTTTAGCATGAACTAGATGGGCCGAAGGCCTGTTTCTGTCGTGCAGTGCCCAATGAACGGAGATGAGGAGGAATTTCTTTTGCCAGTGAGTGGTGAATCTGTGGAATTCATTGCCAAAGTCATTGGGTATATTCAAGGCAGAGATTGATAGATTTTTGATTAGTCGGGACATGAAGGGATATGGGGAGAAGGCTGGAGAGAAAATGGATCAGCCATAATGAAATGACGGAGCAGACTCAATGGACCAAATGGCCAAATTATGTTCTTATATCTTATGGTCTTATGACTCTATTATTCCATAACAAGACTACCAACCCAATGACTGTGTGCTGATCAACAACTACCCACTTTTATATTAATCCTTCCCTAACCCATTATTACTCACTTCAAATTCTCATCAATTATCCCTTCCAGGGGCAGTCTAAAATGACCAGATAATCTACCAGCCTGGATGTCTTTGGTACTTAAACAAGCTGTTCCGTAAGGCACCATGTTCTGTTTTTTCTTGTGAAGAATGTGTATGATTTGTGCTTATGTTTTCCTTCTGAATACCGCTTATCTGATGCCATACATCTGTGATGGTGTTGAAAGTAAGTTTTTCATTGCACTTGTGCATATAATGTGACTTTGACTTTGACTTTGGAACTGGCACAGGTGTTGTAAGTTGTTCATTTGAATGGGAATTTTTGAGCTGCAGGAAATAGAAGAGGATAAATATGGAATGTTGCATATTTTTACATTTTTGTGTTTTGTTTAATGTTTGTAATATAATTATGCAAAAGATTTGTAAATATTTAGTTTATAAATCTATTTTTTGTGTTCTAATTATTTAATCAGAATCAGATTTATTTGTCACACCCATATGCTGTGTGGAATTTGCTGTTTTCCAGCAGCTGTACAGTACAAGACATTAAAAAAGTGCTAAAATTTACCAAAATAAAGAGGGCAACTGATGAATAATGAGATCGTATTCATGGGTTCATGGACCATTCAGAAATCTGATGATGGAGAGGATGAAGCTGGTCTGAATGCATTGAGCATGGGTCTTCAGGCTTCTTCACCTGCTCCCTGATGGTCGTAGCACAAAGAGGGCTTGTCCCGGAAGGTGACAGTCTTTAATGATGGATGCCATCATCTTGAGGACCACCCTTTGAAGATGTCCTCAATAACAAGGAGAATTGTGCTGATGATGGAGCTGGCTGAGTATTCAACACTGCCATAGCCTTTTGCAATCCTGCGCATTGGAAGCTCCGTAGCAGATTGTGATGCAACCAGTCAGAATGCTCTCCCCCATTCACTTGAGGAAATTTAGAAGAGTATTTGGTGACAGACTGAATCCCCAAAACTTTAATTAACTAATCACTCTAATTAAAGACCATGATAGTTTTGACAGCTGACAGAGCTGAGTGTGAGCCTTTGCTGTCTGTCAGAGGAGATATCTGTAGGCCTTGTTCTGGCTGAGCTGTTTCTTAAGACTGACCTTTGAGTTTACAAGGTAAGATTAGTCTTGCACAGGTAGGCAGCGGGCATTAACGGTAAATTCAGATCTTTAACATAGATTTTATTTACTCTTATCCTGTTGAAAATCACAATTGTTCTGGTTTTTACCACCATATTGCCAATATGGTGGCACAGTAGTGTAGCAGTTAACATAACAGTATTATAGGACCAGTGATCACCGATCGGAGTTCAATTCCCCTGCTGCCTGTTGGAGTCTGTATGTTCTCCCCATGACCACAAAGGTTTGCTCAGGGTTCTCGGGTTTCCTCTCACGGTTAGGGTTATTGAGTTGTGGGCAGATAATATTGGTGCCAGAAGTGTGGCAACACTTGTGGCTGCCCAGCCCAATCCTTGCTGATCTGATTTGACACAAAATGACATATTTCACTGTTTGATTTGATGTTTCAATGTACATGTGACAAAAATATATTTTATAATTTCTGGTAACGAGAGATGAAAGTGCCTTTTGTAGTTTATCGGTAAAGCCAAAATGGTTCCTTAAGGTTGTTATAGCTAGGGGGTGGTATTGGAACAAGCTCCCACTATCTGTTAAATGCTCCCAAAGCCCTGTGCTTCAAATAACCTCTGATAACCAAGTCCAGCTCCTGGCCTTCATGTGTGGCTTAGCTACTAAGCCCAGTGGAACCATGTCTACTGACAGGAGAAGGGCCAAAGGCGGGTTACAGCTGCCTTAAGACCAGTAACTTTGGGCAGATGAGGCTTATCAGCTATGGTTGGCAGCTCATCTAAGAGAAAGAAAACTCTTATCTCAAACTTCTGCTGCCTTGCAGCTATATCCGCTCATGGGAAAAGCTTCGGGAGTAAACCCCGAGGGAAAAATCTGACGCTGGAGTCACTAAAGCAATCCTACGTTGAGTTTAACGCTGACTGGCAACTCCTGCGACACTGCTGGTACCAAACTGTATCGGTCTCAAACATTCCTTTGGGTTCATCCGTTGTGGAGAGAGGGAGAGATTGCTACATGGGCAACAGCTTGCTCTCTATATCGTACTGCTCTGGCTACGTAGCTAGACAGCTAGGGCGCAACGTCCATGGTTGACTCTGACTGCTGGAGGCCTCAGAAAGCTAAAATACTCAACATGATCTCCTTATTGACCCAATTCCACCCATTTCTACTGTTAGTTTCATTGTGGTAGTTTGTTATGTTGTTAGAAGTGATCAACAATGATTATCTGCATGTTCACCAAAACCGTAATTTGAACACGTGAGGGAAGTCCCAGATTGGATTGGTGGTCGGTACTGGCTAGTGGAGGCACTCACTTCTGAGTCAGAATGTTTGTGGGTTCAAGCAACCCCCAGTATTCTGAACACAAACCCTCCTTCTTACAGCAGCAGTTCATTAGCACAAGGTGGACACACATCACAACCTTGAAGAAGTTCTGTACTCTTCAGGTGCCATACTTACAATGACCAGAAAGCATCCATTTGGCCCATCAGCTTCATGCTAGCAGCCAGAGGGCATTCCCATTTGTTGCACTCACTACTTGCAACTTATTCTCCCTCACACATAGAACATAGGGAATTACAGCACAGTACAAGCCCTTCAGCCCATGATGTTGTGCAAACCTTCTAATCTATTCTAAGATCAATGTAACCCTTCCCTTCTACATAGCCCTCCATTAGTCTACCATCCGTGAGTTTTTTAAATGACTCTCTACCACCATCCCGACAGGGTGTTTCACACAGTCACCACTCTCTGTGTAAAAAACTTACCTCTGATATCACCCTGATACGTTCCTCCTTTCACCCTAAATTATATCCCCTTGCTTTAGCCATTTCTACACGAGGAAAAGCTCTCTGCTGATCTGCTCAGTCTACAATCTTTGCCTCTTATTATTTTGTACACTTGTATCAAGTCACATCTAATCCCCCTTCACCCCATGCCCATCAACTTCCCTCTGGTTCTCCTTTTTTATACAAAGGGGTGATTTATGATGACCAGCTAATCTCTTGCAATGATTTTGAGGGAACCTATACAGTCACGGGGAAAATGCGCAAACTCCATACAGAGAGAATTCAAAGTCAGGATTCGGACCAGGACCCTGCGGCTATGAGGATGCAGTGCAAGTATGTGTACTGCTGTTCTGATATTGCAGTGTGGTGCTGTCCGACATCTTAGGAAGGCTTCACAGATCTCAAGGCATTAAGGAAGGAAGAACAAGGGAGATCTGATACTGTAGGGATCATGATCAATGTCTACCTCCCACCACTACCACTGATATTATCTGGTAAAACTGTTGAGGCATGTGTCCATATTGGCTACTGATTTTCTTAACATTACAAGTTTGTACTTGTCATTGGCAGTAATTTCGGATTTATCAAAAGGTGCTATAGAAATGTTAGGTCTTTAATTGTCCTCGAATCAAGCATGATGTTTCGACATTTGTTTTATGTTGCACCTGCAGATAACCTGTACTGAGAATATTAAGGAATAATATTGTGATGCAGTTATTATATATATAACAGCTGTCAGCTCAGATGCATAGTATTAAACAGGCTCCAGGAGAAATGAATATTTTTAAGTACGTAAATTGTCTGTGCAACAAAGATACTTGGCTTACCGTAGGCTCAAAGGAAATCAGAGGAAACAACACTGCAACATAATCATCTTGTCACGTTCTTGTGAAGGTTACCAATTTACAGATAAATTAAACTTAAATTGTAAAGTCAGTTTTTTAATCATGGCAAGCTAGCTTCCTTCCCCAACTTTCTTGATGACCTTTAGCAGCTATGATTAGGTTAACTGTTTTAACCAATTTCATTATCATGCCATCTCTATCTTGCAAAACAAAAAGACGGCCTAAAATGATGTCAATTAAAACTGCATTCTGTGTCAATCCAGCTTTTAATACATCACGCACATTATTAGATAATTCCTTTTGAGTTGGACGTTACACAGCTAGTCTTGGTCCTGGAGGCTATAGCATTACTTTGCAAACTGTCCTGGTGGCCAAGAAGGGATAAAGCAGTTAGACATGTGCAATTTGGTCACAAGAATAATCGAAAAAGACCAAACAGTAAGAAGAACAACAGTGAATAGTGCAATACATGTGGTGTATGAGCTGTAAGCATTTAATGGAAGTACCGACATTGCCACTTGGGACTAGTTTCCCTTTAAGAGGCACCATTCCTTTTGATTAAACCTGAGATCTTTCTGTACATTCCACGTGAATATGGTGAAGGTTCATTATTTCAATTACTCCGAGGAGACTGTTTATAGGAAGGCTGTTTAAGGTCACTGCTGATGGAAAAGCATTATATATAACACTGTATTTTATCTTAATCGTCCCCAAATGTAGTGTTTCACATTAGGTAGATTGTGACATTCATTTCCATATTACCTGTGTTAGAGATATCACCATCTAGGAAGCCCATAAAGTGACATTTATTTCCAACAAAACAGCATTGATGATGTGCATTTCCAGGGTCCTTTTAATGTCTCCAGGAGCTTTGAATTAACATTAACAATAAAATATTGGCACAAAGCCACAACGGGAAGCTTTAAAAGTTTGGTCAAACAGGTGAAATGTCAGGAATATGGAATCAAAGCACAAAGTAACATAGAAACAGGCCCATCAGCCTACCAAGTCCTCACTAACCTTCAAACATGAGTTCAACTAATCCCATGCTGATTCCATTTTATTCTCCCTACATTCCCCTCAATGAGGTGCAGGCAGAGACTTTTAAAGAGGGAACTGTTTTGAAGGAAAGAAACCCTAAATGCTTGCTTTGCAACTTGCACATAACATTAGGCATCAAAACATTTGGAAAGCACTGATAACTAACAATGACCAGTCTCAGTAAGACCATGGGGCCGCATAGAAGATCTAAATATTCTTGCTCTTCTGATGATAGGTCACAGAGCCATAGTGAGGTCCATATTTTATATGCATTGGTTTCTTGCCAGTCTTTGTTATTGACTGTTTTCCATAAATTCTATTGTATGTCTTTATTTTCCTTTCGAGGCCTGCAAGAAAATGATTTTTAAAGTAGTATATGGGGATATATATACTTTAATAATAAATTTACTTTAAACCTTGATAGTAAAATTATGCTGAAGCAAAATTTACGTTCAGAATGCTGCTTCTGAACAGTTATATTCACTCTGTATCTGACCACAGACGGCAGATCTATTATTTTCTGTTCAATTGTACTGCCCCCTCCCTGCAAAAAAAATCACTTTCACAGAATAATGTTGCTGTTGTTCCATATTTGCATATTTTTCTAAGTTCCACAGAATTCAATGCCTCCATGTGGTGCAAAGCTTCACATGCAGATTGTGTTTATTGCTGAAAGAGCTGCCCTTTTAAATGCACCACATAGTGTTTTCTCATTGTACTCACACAGAAATGGGAAGAGGACTACATTTAAAAGTTAATGAACTGATGTGATATAGCCTTATTTTTTCTCTCTCTCTCTCAAGTGGACTTTAACAGTAGGAGATGGCACTAAAAAGCCCAAGGGGTATTTGTCAGACATACTGACTCAAATTAATTAAGTTGCTGACAACACCGTTTAGATTCTTAAAGGCAATATCATTATCTCATCTTCAGCCTTTCTGTCAAGTACTTGCCTGTGTTATTTAGGGGTCATTCAATATTCGACAGATGGTATTCAAAGACAGTGGATGAAAGTAGGAGGGACAGATTCTGTGATCTATTTTCATATTGAATTCTAACTGATGTATATTTACTTGTCTAAACTACCAGCCATTGTACATCTAAATGTACATTCACATATTCTAACCACTGTCCATTTGCATATATAGCTCATGAATCTAATGTACATTTAATTGTAGATTCATAATATGTAGTTTATGAAACCAGGGCATAGTTCCATGAAATAGCATGTGTGCATAGATTCATGAGGTCATAGACCACTACAGCACAGTAAAAGGCTTTTTGGTCCATCTAGTTTGTGCCAGCCTGGTTTGCATAGTTCCATCTACTAGACATATCCCTTCCATCCATGTACCTATCCAAACCTCTTAAATATTACAATTGAACCTGCATTTACCACTTAATCTGGAAGTTGTTCCACACTTACACCACCTCTGAGTGAAGAACTTCCCCCTTAGATTACCCTTGAATATTTCACCTTTGCACTAAACCTAAGATCACTAGTTCTATTCTCACCAGACCTGCAGAGAGAAAGCCTGCATACATCATCCTATCAATACCCCTCGTAGTTTTGCATACCTCTACAAGATCTCCCCTCATTCTCCTGAGCTCCAGGGATCAAAGTCCTAACCCATTCAACCTTTCTCTGTAACTCAGGTCCTCAAGTCCCAGCAGCACCCTTGCAAACTTTCTTTGCACTCTTTCAAGCTTATTGGTATCTTTCCTGTAGGTAGGTGACCAGAACTACACACAATACTCCAAATTTGGCCTCACCAATGTCTTATACAACTTCAAAATAACATACCAATTCCTGTACTTAATGCACCACACACAAAAATAAGGCAGGGGCAAGCGGAATGGACATTGTTGGAGAGGGACAGTGTTAGAGGTATGAAGGTCAATGTGTCAAAAGCTCTCTTTACAACCCCATCTACCTGTGATGGAGTGTTCTAGTGTGTAAAGATTTTTTGATAGTCTGGGTACTGAACTGGGGTCAGGCGGGTAGAATTAGCCTTTTGGACATGGAGTCATTGAGCTATGGCATGGAAACGTGCTCTTTCAATTAACTGATCCATGCCAACCAAGAGTCAGAAGGGGAGAGAAGATTTTTTGGATATGGTTGTGTTATGGACAGGGATGCTGATAGTGCATCCAAGATCAGGACAAATCCAGGTTGAAATGTTTTTTATGATGATGAAGATTTGGAAGAGGAGAATTTTAAGACCATAATATATAGGAGCAGAATTAAACCATTTGCTCCATTGAGTCTGTTCTGCCATTCAGCCATGGCTGCATATTTTTTCTCTTTCTTTCATCCCATTTTTTACCTTTTTCCTATTAGCCTTAACAACACCCTTAACAATCAATAACCTATCAATCTCTGCCTTAAGTAAACTCAGTAATGTGCTATCTAAAAGACATCCTGAATTAGTTTCATCCTTCTGTTTTCTTCACGAGTAAGAGTAAACTCTTTACAAACAATTACAGAGAAGTTTATATCACAGCGACAATCTACTTGATCCTCTAGGATTTTATGCTCCACATCCCACCTTCATGACTTTGAAAATAGGGATGTTTGCTGATGTTGTTACAATATTCAATTTCATTAAGTACTCCACTGTAAGTGAAGCAGCCCATGTCTCTATATAGCA